>NW_019741305.1:510498-527647 GCF_002891405.2 Cryptotermes secundus | reverse complement strand
TTAAAACAAGAAGAATGGATTTCATTTTTAAATGAATAGATTAAGCTTGAACTATAACAGTTTAGTTAAAGTAAGTAAAAAAGTTTGATTTTGTTCTTTTAGGATTTTATCAAGTTTCTGAATAAATTTTCTTTTTATACATGTTTGTTTCCTTCTATACAATTTTAAAACAAAGGCTACAAATTTTCTGGAGCAGCACCACCATTAATTATAGCTACGAGCCGCCACTGGATGCTATACAGTATAATTTTCTTCGCTTAGTGGTGGGTGAAGTCTAACTGGGTCCAGTCGGCACGGCGGCAACTGATTGGCCTATTGTAGCCTGCCCAGGGTGATTATGATGATGGAGAATTTGATGGAATGAAGATTGGCAGAGGAAACCGAAGTACTTGGAGAAAACCCGCACCAGCGCCACTTTGTCCACCACAAATCCTACTTGACCAGACCCGGGATCGAACCCGGACTGCCGCGGTGGGAAGCCAGCAACTAACCGCTTAAGCTATGGTGCGGCCAGAGGTGCTATATACCTCACTGCTGAATATCACTGTGATCACCTTCAAAGTACTCCCCTTGGGAAATTATGCACCGATGCCAGCGCCTAGTCCAACCTTCAAAACAATTTTGGAACTGGTTTTGTGGAATGGCCTTCAGAGCTGCCGTCGTATTAATCCTGATGTAATCAGTGTCATCAAAATGCTTTCCTTTCACTATTTTCTGTATCTTCGGGAACAGAAAATAGTCACTGGGGGCTAGATCCGGTGAATAGGGAGGGTGTTCCAACACAGTTATTTGTTTACTAGCTAAATCTCCCTCAAAGACAGTGCTCCAATTCAAGCTCCGACATTCTCTCGACGGCTCACCAAAACATACTCGGACAATAAGAGAGGCCACTCACAAAGAGACCACAATAGAGCAACAACAACAACACAGCTGTGAAACGCTCATATGCTAACGTCATCGAACCACACTGAGGTTTTTGTCCACCGCTGCCATGGCAAGCACACGGTGGCGAGTTCACGTACGTTATTGTCAGATCTCGTATACACAACACCGATGCCGCAGCAAAACGAATCCAAATACAAGGACAATTGAATAAAGAATAACAGTCCCCAAGAAAAAATATTGAAGTAGTAATTGTTTTTAAAGATGTTTAGGAATTTATAATGGAGTACATTTATTTTAAGTGTGAGATATCACTAATTCTGTATTGCAGCATCCCGTTGCACATCTTTAATTAACTTTTATGTATTTATTCCGTCAATAATGCAATAATCATTAAAATATTCACCATTCAACAACAACACGACATGTTTCGGCCACAGACGGTTATCCTCAGGTGTTTCGGCGCGTCTAAACTGTTACACTGCTTTGATGCGCGTTAAATTGCGTTTTGCAGTCCACAATTTTAGAGCGCATCAAAGAAGTGTAACAGTTTAGACGCATCGAAACACCTGAGACTGGCCGTCTGTGGCCGAAACATGTCGTTTTGGTGTGTCGTGTTAATGACTGTTGCATTACTGACGGACTAAATACATAGACGTTAAGTGAGATATCGCCGGTCACGGTAGCCGAGCGGTCTAAGGCATGCACTGTCTTCGCTCGCTAGGAAGCCGAGATCGTGGGTTCGAATCCCACTCAGGGCATGGATGCTTGTGTGCGTTTTTCTGTGTTTGTCTACAGGTAGAGGCCTTGCGACGAGCTGATCACTCGCCCAAGGAGTCCTACCATATGTGTAAGATCTAGGAAAACCGAAGTGAACGGAGAAGTTCAAGGAGTTAGGCATACGCCCACTGGGGCTGTAGTGCCAAGGGGAAAAAAAAGTGAGATATCAGATTCATATGTAATTGGTGAAGCTGTACATACTACACAGTGAAACAGTTTTAGCAAACAACGACACCTGATGACGGTCGTACACGCCGGAAAAATGTAGTGGAAAGAGAGGGAGATAAAAACGGGTTACATTGTGGATGGAAGCGTAGGGTCTGAATAAAGGAAATTCCTCTACCTCGGAAAGCGTTCGGAGTAATGACAGATGCTATGAACTCCCAGAATATTGACCTTTCTTCCTGGGACATTCTGCATAAAATCCATATTATGTAGGAACCAATAATTCATGTAGGCAGATTTACTGAAAGAAGGTCCTGTTGTGTATGTATGTTCGGATTTCTCACACATGTACGGTTGCTAGAAGTGTGTAAGATTTGAGGCTTTCACGGCGGTGACTATGAAGAAAGCAGTCTTCTGGGATTTGGCACCGTGTATATGTGGTGTTAACCGACGTTTCGGAGAACCGGTAAAAGCAGACTGCTTTTACCGGTTCTCACGGTCTCTCCGCTTGCAGATTTCTGATATTTTTTCTTCTACCATGAAGATGGAGGCGATACGTTCCTCCGAAACGTCGGTTAACACCACATATACACGGTGCCAAATCCCAGAAGACTGCTTTCTTCATTGCTAGAAGTGTGTTCAATGTAAAGTCCAATAACACTGTAACGATGACGTAAGGACCTGCGTCACTAATGGGCATTGGCACACACTCGTTCCCACAGCGGATCGAGCATATCTGTATCCGTGAAATGTTAACACCCAGCGGTAAAGGATTTATATTGTCACGTGTATGAGTGACTCTCCAAGGGCTTTGGATAATTGGATTTATTGACCTCTTACGGATCGTAACTACAAACAATTATAACAGTCTCACTGAATTATATACTCCGAATATCACTGCAACTGCAGCACACTTAAAATCTTCATAGTCCTCGCTAGTAGTTGTCTGGTATTTGCTTCTAACAATGGCTATTCCTCTGTTTCTGTGCTGAAGTCCTTTCTGAATGGGGGTTCCCTTCCAGTTCAACTCAATCAGATGTCAATGTCAGAGTTACTTTACGTCTGGCGGTTTATCCTGACCATCTGGGGCCAAAGACTAGATTTTAGTTACTGTCAGATAGAGGCCGCGCCATAGCTCAAGCGGTTAGTCGCCGGCATCCCACCGCGGTGGCCCGGGTTCGATCCGGGTCTGGTCAAGTGGGATTTGTGGTGGACAAAGTGGTGCTAGGGCAGGTTTTCTCGGAGTACTTCGGTTCCCCCTGCCAATCTTCATTCCACCAATTGCTCCACAATCACCCTCACCTATCATCTGAGGCTGGTATAATAGGCCAGAAATGGCCGCAGTACGAGGAACTTAGTCCCACCCCACTAGCAATAAAAAATAAAAATACTGTCAGATACCGCCAGGCACTCGGTTCCCTCACCGCCATCTGTGAGCCGGTTGTCTAGAAAATGTGGGAACCTTAAGGTCTCACAACCCTATGGGCGTCTGTTACACGGATAGCTTCATATTTAGGAGCACGCGGTAGAGTAATTGGTTGAGGAATTATGCTACAAGGCTGAAAGTCACGTGTTCGATTCCCGATGAGGTCATTGGAGTTTTCAATTGACATAATCCTTCCAGCCACATTACGGCCCTGGAGTCGACTCAACCTCTAACAGAAATGAGTACCAGGAATCTCCTAGTGGTAAAGGGCGGCCACGGCGCGTAAGGCTGACAAACTTACCGCCATCAGTGAGCCAACTCTTTAAAAATTATGGGAGCCTCGACCTTTCACAATCCTATGGGCCTCCAAGGCCTGTTATAGGAATAGCTTTAACTTGTCTACTTCCTGACGGGAGCCTATCAAAAGACAAACGGTGTATTAATTCCTGACGGGAACACTGTGCAGGGTTACATTGCGAGGTTTTCTTCTGACCGCTCACGGCGCGACTGCTCCACCTCTTTGGTAAGACAATGACCCTACTTAGGGCCACCGGCTGACAAGTGCAGCATCTCCAGTACCCAGTACGTACATTCCAGTTGCACCAGGCATAGCTATTACCGGCGTGCTGACTTGCTTTATTCTAACATAATGCTTCAGAAACTGGATTTGTTTCTGCACACAGGTGTAAGGTGGGGGGGAGCAGTTCCCTGCCCAGTCGGGCTGTTTGGAATTTATTTCTAGCTCATTAATATTTGTGTCGATTTTTCAGTCTCTGATAACTGCGAATGCTGTCCCTCATCTCGAATTCGTTTCTGGCCACTGGATCTGGCTGTTTTTAGGGCTCCATTTGTAGAGATTTAATTTCGTTTTCATGCAATTTGTTTCGTAATTTTATCGACAATTCCAAATCACTGTATCCAGTTCCTAAAATATATAGCCCCATTTCAAACCTGTTCTGGAGTTCAGTTATCGAAACTAGCTCTTGCGATTAGTCCCAAATGTAGAGGAAGTTCATGGGAAATGAATAATTCATTTACCCTAGTGTTGCGCTGGGAAGCCTCCTGACAAAGGACACTATGTTCAGGAACAGTGATGCTTTCCCTACATTACTTGTGTGCTGTTTGTACTCCTGATATCTGATTGTGTGTCATTTCATAACTAAAAACGAAAATTGCACAGAAGAGGTATCTTAAAAGCAGCTGTGGTATACTTCGTGATTTTACTCAGAAACAATCGACATTATCAAAGCGCAAGAAGAAATTTGATCATTTCTACTTCAGTGAGAATTTCAACATCATCAGATGTACCTCATTTTCATTAATATCTCCCCGACAACTGATCTATAACTGCTGTAAACATTGGGCCTATCTTCGGGCTCCTGGGTCCTACTCGGTTCTTTTGCTAGTGAAAAGAAAAAGTAAAGCTATCCCTGTAACAGACCATGGAAGCCCGTAAAGTTGTGAGATGTCGAGGCTTACACATTTGTCTAGAAAAGTAGGTTCACAGATGCAGGTGATGTCAGCCTTACACACCGGCCGTCATTTACCCCCAGAAAGATTCCTGGTACTCACTTCTGAGACAACCTCAGGGTCATACTGTTGCTGGAAAGATTATGTCGATAGAAAAATCCAGTTACCTCATCGGGAATAGAACTCAAGACACTCAGGCTTACACCAACTACTCTACCACGTACCTCTCCCCATTCTATCTGGTATGTAATGGATACCAACAACAGAAACATGTAGAGTTTCCAGTTGCTGATGCTCCCCAGAAACAAGATGGGGTGTGTACAAGTCTCTTACTTACTTACTCATGGAGCTGAGCCCTTCTGGAGGAGCCGCCAATTCTGCAGCTACTCAAGAATTTCCCAGAATTTCATGGAAACCGAAGGTTCATTACCGTCTTCACAAGAACCCTCCACTGGTCCATATCCTGAGCCACATCTATCCAATCCATACCATCCCATCCTATCTAAGATCCATTTTAATATTGTCCACGCACCTACGTCTTGGTCATCCCAGGGTTCTTTCCTTCTGGCTTTCCCACGAACATCCTATACGCATTCCTCGTCTCCCCCATTCGTGTCACATGCCCTTCCCACCTCATTCTCCTTGACTTGATCATTCTAATTATACTTGGAGAAGAGTAAAAGTTATGAAGCTCCTCGCTGTGCAATTTTCTCCAACCTCCTGTCACTTAATCTCTCTTCTGTCCAAATATTCTCAACACCCTGTTCTCAAACACCCTCAGTGTATGTTCCCCCCTTAATATCAGAGACCAAGTTTCACGCCCATACAGAACAACAGGCAAAATTATAGTTTTGTATATTCTAATTTTTATGTTTTTGGACAGCAGACGAGAAGACAAAAGGTTCTGTGGGAATTGTTGCAAGAATTACCCGCGTTCAGTGTCCTCTTAATTTCCTCCCGAATCAGTTTTTGGTTTGTTATTGTCGTTCCTAAATATCTGAACTGTGCAACATTTTCAAAACATCTGTTTCCTATCTTTATGTCATGAGTTTGCCCGGCATTTTGGTGACGAGAGAGCAACATATATTTAGTTTTCTCAGTGTTTACTTCTAGACCAACCTCTTTACTTGCGACAATTAAAGTTTGTGTGTTTTTCTTTATGGTATCTACATTATCACCCAGTAGATTCACATCATCGGCATAGGCCAACAGCTGATGTGTCCCGTTTAATTTCAGTCCCACCTGGTTTCCCTGGACCTTCCTAATGGCATATTCTAAAGCAAAGTTGAAAAGGAGTGGCGACAGAACATCTAGGTTTAGACCATTCTGGATAGGAAATTTATCAGACATATGTTTACCTACATGGGCTTTACTAGACATTTCGTTTAAACACATTTTAATCAACCTAACTACGATTCTCTTATGTACGAGAAAACCTGTACCTAATTCATGATTTTCATTCCCCTTTCCATAGAAAAATGTATAGTCTCCTGCTGTTGCGTTGCCACCTGCATCCAATCTGACCTCCTGTACTCCCGCTAAATCTAACTTATATTTTAAGATTTCTTCTGCCACTGCCCTGAGCGAACCTGCCCTGTACCAACTTAGAAAATTCCAAGTACCAAATCTCATATCCATTTTCTTTAGCTTAGGTCGTTTATCCAAGGAATCCGTCCAGGTCCGAGGCTTTGCGTTCATTTTCGTAACATAATAATTTTTACGGTGAGGAGTTGTAAGTCACACGCCCAACCCCAAGCTGGAGGACTACCCCTTGTCGGCTGTCAGCGACTGCTTATTCAATATGTTCGCAGTTTCCCTCCAAAACTGGAGGGTGTCTCCTCCATCCGAAACCTGAGGAGTGTACAATTTTCTTAGAGAGAGACAAAAAAAAATATAATTGTTGCCTGATTTCGAGACAACCAAGCCCAGTCACAACGAAGATAGACCAAAAACAACTGGAGAATGTGAAATGTTTGAAATATTTGGGTACCTTGTTAACAGATGATGGAAGGTGTACTAGTGAAATTAAATCTAAGATTGTCATGGCAAAAGCTGCATTTAGCAAGAACAAGAATCTTTTTACCAGCAAATTGGACTTAAATTTGAGAAAGAAACTAGTGAAATGCTACATTTGGAGCATGGCTCTGTATGGGGCTGAAACATGGACACTTAGGGCAGTAGATCAGAAACATCTGGAAAGCTTCGAAATGTGGTGTTGGAGAAGGATGGAGAAGATCAGTTGGACCGATTATGTGAGAAATGAAGAAATGTTATTTAGAGTCAGTGAGCAGAGGAATATCCTACACGAAATAAGAAAACGGAAGGATAATTGGATTGGTCATATCTTATGCAGTAACTGCCTCCTAAAAGAAGTTATTGAAGGAAGGATAGAGGGGCCGATAGAAGTGACCAGAAGATGCTGGATGACCTTGGGGGCAGAAGAGGATATTCTCATTTGAAGGAGATTTCTCTAGATCGTATTAAGTGGAGGAACTGGTTTGGAAGAGACTGTGGACCTGTCGTCTGACAGGTTGCTGATGAATGAATGAATCTGGATCCAGCATGTGTTTGCACTCAGTTCGCTGTGATGCCTGAGAGGTATCGTTTTGGTTTCGACTGAAAGATACATCAATGCCATCTCGGTCCGTATAAGTGTTGCCAACTAACGAAGCCCTAATGGAAGTGCACCGTACATAATTTCTTTTCGTTAATGGACCCTGTCGTCAACCCAAGGTAGAATATGAATTGGCTTACCTACACCATCCTATAATACTCAGTATAAATGAGAAAGTATTCAGATGGGAGGACATAACGGCTATTGAGGTTTTCACAGTTACATGAATATGAGTTTCACCCCCCCCCCCACCCCCCCAGAACAAGAAGAAAAAATACTTTTTGGTGTTCCGTCTGTCTGTCTGTCTGTCTGTGTGTGTGGATGAGATTTTAGAAAAGTACAGGGGCTTCATAACATGCTCTCCTCACTAAATATTATTAAGGTAACCTCATAAAGGAGAGCCAGGGTAGCTCAATCGGTACAGCGACTGGCTAGGCGCTGGACGACCAAGGAGTCTGAATTCCAGTCCCAGTGGGGGCAAGAATTTACCCTTCTCCATGTCGTCCAGACCGGGTCTGCGGACCACCCAGCCTCCTATCCAACGGTTACCGGGGGCTTTTTCCCATGTGGTAGAGCGGCCGGGTCGTGAAGCTGCCCACTCGCCTCCAACTAGTATCGATGTCAAGAAAAAGTGGGTCTATACATCCAGTCCCCCATACGCCTTCATGTCGTAATGCTTAATTAGTTAAAAACACGGACAACTTTACCTTCTTCAACCTTATCAAAGATGACGAACTCGACTGGACATAGCACGGATAGGGGATAAGAGAAATTATGTGAAATTCAAGTCCGAAAACCAGAAGGCAAGAGATTGCTTTGCTCGATGCACGTGGATTGATATTATTAAAACTGATCTAAGATAAATGGTGTGTGAAAATTTAGACTGGTTTCATATAGCTCAGAATAATGAACAGCGGTAGGCTCTTGTGAACACGTTGCAGCACCTCGACACACACAATCCGCAAGAGCGATGCCTCAAGACAAGACCGAGCAGACGTGTAGTCCTACTGTACACGACACGACTCACTGTATCAGGGCAAGGAAGATACAAAAGTTTTTGCTTCTGTATATTACTGGCTTCCACAACACATTAATTCAAATGTTAATGATATTGTCACGCGGTGAGTGTAACTAGAGAGGGGACTCGAACTACTAGTCGGGTTTACTGAAAACTTACACTCGTATCTGCAAAATAACTCCGACAATGTCACTGAGTTACAAACTCCAAAGATCACTGTAACTACATCACACACGAAGTCTTCTCAGTCTTCAATAGCCGTTGCTCGTTAGCGGCTTCCAACGGCGGACGTCCCTTTTCCACTGGGTTCCTGAACTGTCCACGAACTCAGCTACCAGCTTCTCGCTTCTCACAACAGCAAACCTCAACTAACTCAACCATACAGAGCAGATCATGCGTTATCTTCCATATCATATGCTACAACGGCAGCTTAGTCGCTTGAACGGTCGTAAGCTTGATCACTGTCAAGTCTGAGCCTCGAAATCAAAATCAAAGTCATTTTACAATTGGCGGTTTATCGCCATTCATTTAATCTTGGCGCCAACCCCCTTGTCTCTAAAGTTGAAGTCAAAGTTACTTTACGACTGGCGGTTTACGGCCAATCAGTTCGCCTTGGCGTCAGGCCCCTTGAGGCCCACGACCACAGATTTTTCCCACCTGAACTTTTGTGGTAACAGTCCTTACATAACATCCTCTCTGACTAGAAGATGGGTTTGCCTCTTATGAATATGCTTGGCCTTTCGTCAAGGGTGTATTTCTCACATAGAACATGTTATTGAAAATTCTTCCTTTTGTACTACATACAAGTCATCTGTCAGTACAGGCTTTACAGAGCAGATCTTGCCTAACTTACATATATTATGCTACAACGGCAGCTTAGTCATTTCCAAGTCCAAGTCTAAGTCACACTGCGAATGAAGGTCAGTCAGTCAGTAAGTTTTGGTGTCGAGCCCCATCTGGGGCTCATGACCAGATATTTATTACTGTTTGGCATTTACGGTCTTGTTTTTGTGGGGCGCCCTCTCTGACGAGAAGACGGGTCTGCCTTTTGCATATGATGCTGGCCCTTGCCAGTGCAGTCTTTCTCGGATCTGAGTCCCTTGGGACTTGCGATCACATTTTACTCTCTCAGATTTGAGACTTCCCTTTTCGTCGCCTCCTAGGACTCGCAGGGTCACGGTGGAGGTATTCGACCACGCCTCCACACGGAGGTGTCTTCTCAGCATAGTCATTTGACCTTAAGTCCTCGTTATGTAGCCCCCGCAAGGACCGCACAGAAAACATCTCTTCCATTATTGCGTATTCTCTCGTTGCCGAGGAAACGTGTCCACAGAGCTCTTCCCTACCAGCGGCTGTTGTACTGTCGTCTGTTTACGCAGCTGTTACTTGGCAATGGGTCTACATGTCACAGCATTTATGATGAGATCAATTTTAAATGTATATGTAAAATGACTGAAAAAACTGCTGTATTATGACGTAATATCTTTTAAAATTGGACGCCCATGGATGTTCGAATCTGAGTTTCGTAATTATGTAAAACAAAACCTGCACACGCTTCATGGTGTTCGTCTATTTATTCAAGTGTCTGTGTGTACCTGAACACAGACTGCTCAGGGGAACACATGTGCACATGAGGTAAATAAAGGAATTCGGAACATGAAGAAATCGCGTGACGTGGAACTTGCTAAGTCAGCCTATTCCTTGTTATTAGTGAGGACGGTCGCCATTTGCCGCGCGTCAGGCTCGGGACTGTGGAAACAGCCTTGGTAGGAACAAGATCACATTGACTACGGAGACAGAAGTCTGAGGATAATATTTTGGCATGTAGAGGCGTTGCTAGGCAACGACCGCGAAATAAGCAACTATACAACCGCTGTTGCTAAGTAACAGGTCTTCAAACAAGCATGTTTGCACTGCAACAAAGGAACGGTGCTTTCTATGCAATCCGTGGCGAGATGCCACAACAAGGAACGGTTAGCAGCTGTTGTTAGAGAACTGCCGGGGCTCAGTTGTTGTGAGCTGTTGCTGTTGGAAGCTGGAAGCTGAGGCCGGAGACAGTTCGGGAACTCACATGAAGGGGAAGATTTGCGGTTGATAGCCGCTACCAAGCAACAGCAGTGGAGACTGTAACAGTCTGAGAAGACCTAGCGTGTCCTACAATGTTTGTGACGTGTGTAGAACAGTGAGAGCATAATCTTTCTAATTACGAGTTCTGAGTTCAATAAATCCGATTACCAATCCAAACCCCACTTGTAATCACAAATCATTTAACAATATTAAAACGGATGCGAATTAGTTACCAAATGGCTCGACTATCTTCATGCTTTCAACGGATGAAGTAGTTCTTTTGTAGTAGTTTCAATCTAAGGATAGGTTTAATTTGCTGTGTCGTAGCTTCGAATGCCACTTTAGACATGAATATCTATGAGCTTTTATTCTGTGTTTGTATGCTGTCCTGTGTGTAGGTAGCGGCTCTGCGACGGGCTGATCCTCCGTCCAAGGGGCATTACCGAATATGTGCAGTATTAGGAAACTTAAGAAGTGGCCAAGGCCCTACAAATGGCTGTAGAGCCTTTAATGTTTGGATGTGTAGGTTTAATTACTTATCATTTTGTTAGCTACATAGGAACAAATGTAGTTCTTAAGCGTGCGTAATTAAATATGTAGATTACATATACGGTAACAGGGAGAGTTAGCTCCATTCTTCGCGTAATAATATCAGTCTTATATTTATTTCAAGGCGAGCTGCTATGCCGATTTATGAGAATTTCGCGACTTCAGAACACCGCGACATTGCTTTTGAAACAGTAGAAATGATAGGTTTCCTCCCTCGCGAAATAAACATGCCAAGGCCCAGGACCGACGCTTCCAGTTGGTCTACATAGGCTAAAATCGCCTTAAATTTTGTGTTTAATTGTAGGATGGAAAAACCTTGAACCTCCTAGAATTTGTACATACCAAATTTGAATCCAAAGACGATGTATCTCTTCTGTGCTTCTCAGATCATAGAGACAAGTCGTCTGGAAGACTGAGCTTGGTGGGCATTCATATAAGAAATCACTGATGTGTGAAAATGTGTTTCTCAGTGGCTCCGATACAAATTCAAAATTACTTAAACTTTAGAATTTCCAAGATCTAACTTCATTAATTAGCTTACTATGGTGAAATTCTTCGGATATTTTACAGTTCGCCAAATCGCTCGAAATCGTGGTGAACTAATTAAACATCGAGACCTTCTACGTGTGATCCCTACGAGTGCAAATAAATATTCTGACACTGAGCAAGTGTGTTTACTATGTGCTGCGGTGCAACGTGAACAAGTGCCTACTGCCCTACGTGAGTCTGGCGTACTGAACGCCGAGACGGAGTTCCGTGCCAATTCATCCTTGAGCTAGCCATCGCATCCATTTAGCTCCGTGAAGGTGGAATTCGCCAAAATTCTGTAGAATCTCCCCCTTCTTGGAAGCTGCTGGCTCCCATAAAACCTGTAAATGTTGATACGTCATGACTGATCTCGATTTCAGGAACTTCGGTCAACAAAAACCACGATGGAAACTACAGGAACACTTTCAGGCTGCTATAACCAGAGACAGGAGGAGAGAAAAGGGAAGGCAGAATGTTATTATGAGTAAGGCAGTAATGTAATAAATCTGTTTACAAGACAACACACTGGGGGGTTGCTCAGAACATATCAAACAATTCGATAATATCGCATTTTCTCCTGTCTGAACAGACTGGGCACCAAGTTGACTCACAAACCAGTGGGTGTGTTGTCTTCTGTCGCTGATTTCACGGCTGGGATTTCAGGTTTTACTGCTTTATGTCACGATATAGTGTGGCAGGTGTGTACCAGCGTTTCGGACGAATGTGTTGTCTCTCTCTTCAGGCAAATATAGTGCTAAATTATTTATTTGAATTCTGCAGTAAGGTAAACCATAAAAGTAAAGTTGCCCCTGTGCGTCATGAATTAACTCACCATGAAAACGTATGGAGAGCGGTGTTGTAGCTTTTTAACCTTGGAACTAGATGGAGGTGAGTGGTTAGCTTTAAGTCCTTTCCGCTTTGTCCAAACCATAGTGTCTGGTACTTAACTGGATCGAAGGCTGGAGGCGTCACAGCCTGTCTGGATGCTTTGAGGAAGACGAAAGCCACTGGCACCTCCCTGGAATCAACTCAGCCATCCAGGCTACAATATATGCAGTCTGGTGTGGGGAGACTGGAGATATATCTCGATGTTTTCTTAGCCTCGGTACTGGATGAAGATGAGTCGTCAGCTTCACGTTCCAGCAGCCTTACACCCGACAAAATAACTTATTTCATAGGAGGCTGGGTTGGCACCAGAAATTGTCTCGACTCTGTGAAAAAAGAGAATGAATTCTTCCCCTAGACTGAGAGTTTTCGTTTCATTCAAACAGTTTGATATTGTGGCATGTAGAACCGTTGCTAGGCAACGACCGCGAATCAAACAACTAGACAACGGCTGTTACTAGGCAACATACCGTAAAGACCAACAGAGGAACGATGTTTTCTATGCATCCCGTGCCGAGATGTTATAAGTAGGAGTAGTAAGAAGTTCAGTCATCCAGTGAGTTAGTGCGTGCATAAGTGAGTGATTAGTCAGGTAACCGCTGTGTTTCAGTTGTTGTAAATTGTTGCTGTGAGAAGTTGGTGGCTGAGACTAGGGGCACTTTGGGAACCCAGAGGAAAGGGAATGTCCGTTACCAAGCAGAGTCTAGTGAAGACTGAGATTATATGTGCTGTAGTTACAGTGATTTTTGGAGTGTGTAAGTCAGTGAGACTATTGCAGTTTTTTTTTAGTTAGAGTTCTAAGAGTTCAATATATCCGATTAACAGCCCGAAACCCGTCTATGGTCGTTCTATCACGTGACAATATATAAAGTCACGGCGAAGAGATGTAGTTGGTTCGATGGTAAACACGTCAATTAATCTTCTAACTCATCTTAATAGGCCTGCTCATCGGCTGTGCTTTATCTCTATCATCAGTATAGTAATCTCCTCTTCTGTTTCCCTTGCCATAGCCACTGTCCCGGGGCTGTATACTGACAGCAGGCTGTGTCGCCTTGTATTGAATTCTCTTCAGGTATGCCCCGAGCATGAACCTGTCATGCATTCCCTGAACACATCCTGCTCTATTTCCCAGAACACGTTCCATATCTATTTCTCCTGATATTTCCTCAGCCACAAGCTACAACTTGTGTATGCCTCTCGCTAAAGTCAAGGTTTAAACCGTCCCTCGGTTCCATCCGAACCGACAATTAACTTAGAGGACGACAGGTTTTTATAGCGGTCAATAGGTCGCATTTTGAGAACATAATTCCCTTTGTTAAGGACAAGGAAACCAGGCTTGCGAGAGGGTCAGGTGTCTGTGAAGGCCCCCTTTTCAGGTTTTGAACCGATAATTTTTCATTAAATATTTGATGACATAGGTACCAACTCCTACAGCGGTAGTCCCCATTGTTAATATTCTACAATAATAAAAACATGGCGGATTATCGTTTAATCCGGATGGTCTCTCCCCCTAAATTACTTAAGATAGCCAAGGGTTTACTGCATAGCAATTTCCATGGAGGGTAACATGCAACATGGTAGCAGAGCGAAAATTCTCAGTTAGCTTAAGGTCCTACTGCGGTACATACCAAATGTACATCCTGTATTGGAGGACACGGAAGCTTACACGAAGGTTGGTCTTCAGCATTTTTCGCTTAGTGTGGGGTGGAGTCCAACTGAGTCCACCAGGCACGGAGGCCACTGATTGGTCTATTGTAGCCTGACACGGGTGATTATGATAATGGAGAATTTGGTAGAATCAAAATAGGCAGGGGAAACCGAAGTACTCGGAGAAAATCTGCCTCAGTGCCACTCTGTCCACCACAAATCCCACTTGACCAGACCCGGGATAGAACCCGGGCCGCTGCGGTGGGAAACCAGCGACTAACCGCTTGAGCTATGGCGGGGCCTTGAGTCTTCAGCATACCTGCATTATGTATGAAATGCTGATTGTAGCTAAACAAGTATAAACATGGCGACAATGCGAAACTTTGAATTTTACATCATATTTTATACGAAACCTTTAACATAAAGCAACCTCATACACCCATTCCTATTTCAGAGTGTTCTCCGTACCTCAGGGTTCTTCGAAAAGTCCTCATACCCTTCTGTAATTGCAGATTCAAGTCTGATCCGCTAAGTGAGGCCTTTCAAGCTGCTAAATTGTTACTTAAGGACACGAGGCTTTCCCTGTAACAGGCCGTGGAAGCCCATTGGGTTGTGAGACGTCGAGGCTCCCACATTTTCTAGACAGTCAGCTCACAGATGGCGATGAAGTTGTCAGCCTTACTCTTCGGCTGGCCTTTACGCCTAAGAAGATTCCAGGTACACATTTCTGTCTCATGCTGAGTTGACCCCACGGCCATAGTGCGGCTGAAAGGATTAGTTCAATTGAAAAATCCAATGACCTCATCGGGAATCGAATCCGCAACATTCCAGCTTGTAGCATAGTGCCTCAACTAACTACGCCATGAGCGGCTTCCGTAGTTTAGGGGTAACGTTCCCACCTCATGACTCAAAGTACGCGGGTTCAAACCCGGCGGAGGTCGTGCAATTTTTAAGGGCGGAAAAATTCAGGGAACATGTCCTCCGGGAGGGACTTTAAGCCGTGGGTCCCGTGTCGTAGATTTACGGCACGTAAAAGAACCTCATGTCTCTAGGAGACCTCTGAGCTAAATTAGGCAAATTTCCCGCCCAAGTAGTTTCCAATGCCTCCGGTAGATGGGGGAGCTTAGGTACCACTGCCAGAGGAGGGACGACCTCACTGACAGAAAGGGACTATCAGATACCACTGCCAATAGAAGGCCGAAACCTCGCTGGCAGAAAGGGAACGATAGCGAGCACCAGTACCGGTAGGGTATGGAGACAGTAGAAATTCAAAGGGGGACGCACAATAGATCAAACTGGTCGCGGTGCATGGGGTAACCTACCCCCTCAATACTGAATAACTGAACTACGTTATCGCGTGGTCTGTCAAATGATGCAATTACCACAAATGAAAGTTACAAGAGGAGAAGGAAGATAAGTAAATGTACACAGAGTACAACTACTATTTTCATAAATAAGAATTACTATGGCTAATATGGTACGTGACTGACAGAATGATTTTTTGTTTCTTTATATACACCTATATCAACGTCGCTACAAACAACATGGGCAGCTTCTGCGCTTGTAGCAAAAGGACAAACAAGTTCTGTCAGTGCGCGATTTATCATTGTCACTACACAGGTTGGCGGCACTGTAGCAAACAAGTATCTAACTTAACTCTTTACATGAACGTGGGGGGGGGGCACGCGGTAGCGTAGTTGGTTGAGGCATTATGCTACAAGCCGGAAGGTCGCGGGTTCAAGTCCCGATGAGATCATTGGATATTTTCAATTGATCTAATCCTTCCAGCCGCACTATGACGCTCGGATCGACTCAGCCTCTAATATAAATGAGTACCAGGAATATTCTAGGAATATTCTTAGGGGTAAAGGACGGGCGGTGCGTAGGGCTGACAAACTTGCCTCCATCTATGAACTGATTGTCTAGAAAATGTGGGAACCTCAACATCTCACAATCATTTTGGCCTCCACGGCCTGTTACAGGGATACCTTTACTTACTTTTCTACGTGAACGTAAGGTATGCACTAGGTTACGAACAGGGGAGCAGTCTTTACTTTTAATATATAGTATTTATTCGGTCGTTAGTGATAATTAGGTGTGAAGTGTAGTATACTGTATAAAGGCCGTGTTTACAGATAGCTACTTGTGTGTGCTATTCGTGTAGTTGGCGTTAAACTTCGGCCTAGATGTATCACACAGTAGCATGTAGGGTCGGAAAGGAATACGGGAGACAGCAGGGAACTTAAGACTCTGAAGTTAATGTAACGGATAACGTGACTTCACGTTCAATTCTCAGCTGGTGTTACACTAGTAGCATTTACAGAACTAGCAATTAAAGCATTCGTTAGTGCCCAGAATAAATTAATAATCCCTGAACGGTGTCAGGTTATCATGTAGAATTTTTAGGGAATTATGTGGAAGCCGAAGAACACGATGTTCTGTGTTGAGACGCTGCGTAGTTTTGAGAGAGACCAACGTTTCGGAGGAACATATCGTTTCCATGCTCAGTAGCCGCCTACTTCTGCTTATTTTTTGCTTAGCTTATGAAGATGGAGGCTTTTTGTAACGACCCGAATTTGCCTCGACCAATCAGTCATTTTATTAGTTCTAAAGTCTTTTTTTTTTTTCAAATTCGTATTCTTATACACAATCAGTATGACACCTTGAACGGGGGATCAGCCCGTTTCAAGGCCGCTAACTGCACGCAGACACTGTTTAGACGCATGTAGGCATCAATGCTTTTGAGTGGGAGAAGACAGTTCATGACTTAGACCGTGCAGCCACTGTGATCGGCTGTCTCCAAACCAGACAGCAAGAAACGTCAGAATACTCGTACCTTGCTGTTAATCTTAATTTATAAACTAAAATTTAATTATAACGTATTCATTTATTTCATATTGATATTTACGCACATTAATCCAAATTGGATTAATTTTAAAGCGATTGATCAACGTTTGCAGACAACGAACAGGACGCGAATTAGGATTTAATTTAAATCTGCAAGATATTGATTATAAAATGATTCGACAACACCGTCCGGCGTGACTCAGTATATATATATATATATATATATATATATATTGTCACGTGTTGGGTGTATAACGCGACAAATAACTTC
>NW_019741305.1:482159-510465 GCF_002891405.2 Cryptotermes secundus | reverse complement strand
AATACAACTGACTGGTTGCTGGCTAACTCGGAACTAACTCGGAGGTAGCTCGAGGACTAACTGTGAATAGCCTTCGCTGCTCCTCATGTAGCCTCGATCGGACAATACAGAAAACGGCCACGTAATAAGCACCCTTGTTGCCTGGCGCTGTGTTGCTAGCAACGCTAGCGGTAGTAACCGCTGTTACTACCGTCGTCTCTCGCAATCCTGTTTACCCGCGCTGCCTAGCAACCCGCGGTACCCTTGGTGACGTCATCGCTGTTGACTCGCGTTGCATAGCGACCAGGATGCTAGGACTCGGCTAACTTCGGCTCACTTCGGCTCACTTCGGCTTCGCTCGGCGCATCACGGCTGGCGGGGGGGGGCGTCATCCATAGCTCAACATGTCACAATATAAGGTAACGTGTTTTGTCTCTGAAGACGCCGTTCGGATTGTTAATCGGTTTATTTAACAGCCTACAAATCGTAACTCCAATTAATTATAACACAGTTCGGGGTTTACACACTTTACAAACCCTACTCACAGATCTCTTCACACTATCTTCAGTAGTCTTCACTGATTCACAGTACAACACGGCGACTGCTAGACTTCTGCTGCACTTGGCGACTTCACGATCCGCACTGTGACACTCCTGATCACACACACTCTTGACATTCTGCCTTTACATGTTTCGGTTAGTTTAGAAGACAGTAACAACATGTTAAGGAACTACTATTACATATATCATAGTACATAAGCTTAGAGTTTTGTACAAAAGTTTTTTAATTAAGTTAAATGGCGTTTAAGTTAAAAATATGTTATAAATGTTCTTGATATTTAAAATCTTGAACCGCTGAGGTTTGTGTCTCCGTGCCTCTTCTGTGAAGACGGGAGATTGGGGTGTTATTTGCCGTCATCTAAGGTCGGGCAACGTTGGTTCTCTCATAATTGGTTAAGGACTATGTTGTTGTTTCTCCTTTCGTTGTGTATTGAGGCTCAAAGTTAAACTTGCAAGCTATTTCCTTCAAGCGATAAGAAAAAAGAAAAGCGGCGTAAACGTAAACGAGATGCAACCACTCGAGGCCTGGGTGTGCCTGTAAGGTCACGTTCAGAACCAAAAGCAAGAGCTCCATGAAATCCATCACCGGTTACGACATGGCTCAGCACCAAGGCTGTAGCTGCTATATTGCCTGTCGCTTCTGGGGCAGCCAGCGTGACTCATGGCGTGTTCTTGGGGTCCGCCTCTGCTTGCCGTGCCCAAAACTGGGTTTCTCAGGGATGAAGCTGCTCTATTCCCACTGTGGTCTAGTCGCAACGCTTCAGGCACTAATTCCGAAGGTCTTCGTCTCGATTTTCAGACGGGACGTCAGCAGTCTTGATTGAGGTCTTTGTAATTTTCCTCAGTCTCTTTAAGTAAATGCCTTGAGGTTACCTCGATTTTGTCATGACCAATTGCTTCAAACTGCTTTCAGTCATTCTACTTTGCGTTGCTAGATTTCAGCTGCTGACAGTGTTATTAAAACAAACCAAGAACAAATTAGGTTCTGAGTGTTAGAATAAATACATAGAAACAGGCGGCGCCTTGACCCTCGAGGTCTTTCAAACTGACGTCAAAGGACCTTACCGTTGAGAGCAATGGGGGGGGGGGAAGGGATGTGACTGCCCTTCAGAAAGTTCCCACAACTGTAATATACAACATGACCTAAGATAACGTCAATAACAACGTCGGGGCTTTTTACACTAAGGCCCCCATCAGTACTGACGTCAAGTAGTTACTAAAGGGTTCTGACGATGTTAGTTTAACACACAAAATTACTGGGGTTTTGGATTTTTTTCATCGTCTGGTAATCTAGATAGTAGAAAACGCTACGTTTAGGAAAATTTGAAATATCGAATGACCTCATCGGGAATCGAATCCGCGACCTTCCGGCTTGTAACATAGTGCCTCAACCAACTGGCAGGCTTGAATCTGGCAGTGATTGCTGACGATTTGGTTTTATAAACCTAGTCACCACCCAGGCACAGTCAGTTAAATGCTTCTCTTCAGAATCTGTCGCGTTACGGAACGTTGTAATCTGCTGTCTCCACATTCGGGACTGAACTTTATGAAACAGTACGTCGACCTCCCTGAAACTCAGTGTCACGGCGGCAGGGTCATGTCGTGTCCCTGAATATAACACATCGCCATCTGCTCTCGCCCTCCAGTTCGGGAAAACATCTTCCTTCTCGCACCCTATGTTGGGGCTGCGGTGTTCATGCCCACTCACCTTGTTCTGTGAGACACCTCAACTCCTGTCTTACAATTACTTCAAAACTCATCTTTGTGTGACTCATCCTATTTCGACAATAAACCCTCTCGTGACCAAGTCAGGAAACATAACCATCACAGCCTGTGTAATGCAAATGCCACGCCCTAAATATAAGTTCTCTTTTAAGTAAATATTTAAGCAGCCGAATGTCCAAAATAATCTTGGAATGTGACTAGATCTAAACCTTTTGAAACAATTAAACAGCTGATTAACAGATGGCAGTGGCGCTCGTAGTAATAGCAGCAGCTGTAGATTTCCTGTTATCTTCAGTGTGTTTATACTGGATGAATTCACGCGTCCTTGGTTACCACTGTTAATTATGATCTCCAAGTTAAGCAACAAGGAAGTCAGTGGGTTACATTTCAGCTCTACAATGACATACCACGTATTTACTGTGTGACGAGTGGGAAGTTCAACATAAAATTTCTCAACTTTGCTTCCCACATGACAGTACTACGGCCTTCTTATTGCGCTACCATATAACTTGAGCACTGATTCAGCATGTAGTAGTAGTAGCAGTTGTAGTATGAGTAGTTGGTTGAGGTACTACGCTACAAGCCGGAAGGTCGTGGGTTAGATTCCCGATGAAGTAATTGGAATTTCAATTGACCTAATCATAGCAGCTACGCTATGGCCCTGGTGTCGACTCAGCCTCTAACAGAAATGAGTACCAGAAAACTTCCTGGGGGTAAAGGGCGGCCGGCGTGTAACGCTGACAAGCTCACTGCCATCTGTAAGGCGATGGTGTAGAGAATGTGGTAGCCTCGACATCTCACAAACATATGAGCTTTCACGTCTCACAAACCAGTGAGTCTCCACGGCCAGTTCCGGGGACAACTTTACCTTATCTGACCACCATCTGTGAGGCGATTGTCTAGAAAATGTGGGAGCCTCAAATTCTCAGGAAATTATGGGCCTCTATGGCTTGTTACAGGAATAGCTTTATCTTTAGTAGTAGAAAACAGTTTATTTAACGTAGCAGTCTGTAACTCAGCTTAAAGAACGTCGAATGTTTCGTCGGCATTAAATAATGAATTTATGTTGCGTAATTTAAACTGCCATTCCGGGATAAGGGGGGCTGATGAGAATAAATAGTAACTTCTGTCAGGATAGTTTTTGTTCCGTTTGAGATTCGAAACCGGCACCTCGCGAATACAACCCCGAAACGTTACCACTTGAGTCAACTTGCTGCTTAAGTTCATGAGTTAGCCTTGGATTTGCTGTGGAGAAAAAGAGTTTATGATTGAAAATGTTTTAAAGCTCTCCTTCTCCACGTAAAGAGTGTTGGCTGTAGCATGTTGTTTCATCTAGCGCCACTTTTATAGCGATTTTGTGTATTTGGAATACATTCTGGCTTTCGTCGACGCTAGCAAGCATCGTCTCTTACGTCAACCTCGACACTGCCTTAAGCACACCGTTTCAACAACGAGGTTCTGAGCACAGAGTCTCGGAAGGTGTTACCGTTTGCAACTTGTGTGGAGAAGTATTGCAGTGCAGATGCACAAATCTTTTATGAGTGTACAGCTGGTCATTAGCTAATCCCACCCTACCACGTTTCTATCTTGATTATTATTTTGTGATGCTCTTATTATAGCAAACTACCGGATGGTACGATGAATGATGAATCCTAAAGGATTCTAAAGTAAGCGGTCGTAGCTTGTTTGAAGTGTTATCTCGCCACTGACCGTATGAAATTAAGCTTATCAATTGTTTTGAGCAGAAAATGCCTAAGTTATCCACAATATAAGCTATACTGAGGCCATGGAAATGGAGGGATCCTCCATATCTCCCTTCAGCTGTTGCCCCTACTTCTGGCTTCCACATATTCTCCTAGCTTTTCTGCCCGCACAGCGACAGACGCTATAGACTGGCAGATACAGGCCAGAAGGTGTTGAAGGGGAATACAACAGTTGGTAGACAGGGAATGCCTTGAGCACCCTAATCCCCACCATCCCTGGGACTTCTTCCCATAGTCTCAGTATAGCAAACCGAACTGTTAATGAAGAAAAGCCACTTCCAACTCCAAACCGAGATATGTTCTTGGCGGCACAAGCAGGCCTACGACAAATCTTGCGGAGGAAATCCAATTATGTAGCTGGAGGTAGCCGCTATCACCGTAATTCCTATAAAACGCTGTTCATCATGACGCCGTATAGCCCGGTAGAAAGTTACTAACTTGTCGGAAGAACCTGTTGCCTTTATCTCAAGGGGAAAAGAAACTGAAAACCTCTTCAATCATGAAGGAAAAAGCAGCAGGTCCTTCCGAAATGTTGGTAAATTTCTGTCCTACTCTAAGGTGAATCTGTCTCTGTAACACATCATGGATTGTGAGACGTCGAGGCTCCCGCATTTTTTAGACAATCGGCTCACAGATGGCAGTGAGGTCAGCATTAAGCGTCTGCCGCTCTTTACTACCAGGAAGACTCCTGGTACTTATTTCTGTTAGAGACTGAATCGACCCCAGTGTCATAGGGCGGATGGAAGAATTATATCAATTGAAAAATCCAATGACCTCATCGGGAATCGAACCCACGACCTTCCGGCTTGTAGTATAGTGCCTACTGTTCTTAAATAATCTCCGTCGCTGTGACCTATAATTTCACAGACACTACACATTCGATTAGTCTCTAGAGCGTGCTGGTCCTCCACAGAAGCGCGGTTGCCAGCTTTCCCGCCCACTTCTGTCCACTAAATCAGAACCTGTTTCCACTACGGCCATTTTAATACATCTCACGTAGTGTACGCTTTAATTTTGCCGTAGTTTCGACATCGTGAATTTGTACATATCCATGCGTTCTAAATGCCTATCCATCTTACCTTCTTTGGTTTTCTGACTACGAAGGAATTTGGTTCAAGCGGTAACGATTTTGACTTGAGTTTGGGGGGTGACCAGTTCCTATCTCGACAGCAAAATTACCGGCATCATTGAGGCCTTTCTCGGATTTCCTCAGTTACTCCAGGAAACTGCCAAAATAATACCCTGAAATAGATCACGGCCGTGTCCTTCCACATCCGTTCCATTCATTAATCTTCATACTACTCGACAATGTATTTTAAGCTGATGGAAATGTTGTTGAAGAAAACATATGTAATTAAATAAAGGAATCAATGACTTTGAAAAGAATGGTAAAATTGAACAATGGCTCACTGTTGCATACATTCTAAAGTATTCTGCTATTGGGTAACGTTTCGTCATGCCCCCGCTTTATGTTGGTTTTTCGGTTATATTCTAGGACGCAACTGTCCGTCTGCCTGTGAACCCCCTCCTGCGGAAGTCGCTTTATCATCTATATGTAACATAACCCTTTGAAGATTAGTAGTTGCTATGTGTATCACTAGCACTAATACCAAAATCTCTCTCTGCACTTTGTCCACACAAAATGTATTTTTGTGTTTGTATGATTAGGTAATTGAAATTTCAGTTGACCTAATCCTTCCAACCACACTGTGGCCCTGGGATCGACACAAAATCTAACGGAAACGAGTATAAGGAATCTTCCTGGGAGTAAAGGGCGGCCGGTGCATAAGGATAACAACCTCACTAGTCTTCTGTGAGCCGAGTGTATAGAAAATATGAAAGCCTCGACGTCTCACAACAATATGGGTCTCTACGGCCTGTTACAGGGATAGTTTTATTTTCTTTTTTATGATTTTCAAATTATTTCTCTCGACAGCATTAAGTGGTTGGCCTTTGTAATGGGGACATAGTGTTCCCTGCCGGGTAATAGCTGATTTTTTAATATTATATATATGTATTCGACGCTCTGAAGTAGTTAAACATACAGAAGTGGCCTTAATGTTATGTTACCACTGCGTTAAGCACTGGACTCTTTGCTTTGATTAAGAAAACGTCTGAATTGAATTAATCGATAAAGATTACTGTACTAAGTAAAACGTTATCGACAATCTCCGCCTCAAAACATTGCAAAATAAGGTTTAAGAAGAATGTTTTGGTTTAAGTTCATCATCTATTTCAGCCAGGGTAGCAAAATCCAAAAGACTAAATTGCGACAGCCCTTTAACTTTGCAGGAGCCGAAAATGAATTGCATAGAATTATATTTGTGAAAGTTTTCGGAAGACTTTGTTTGGAAAACCAAGAAGGAGACGGGAGAATGGAATGAAGGTGTATCGTGGGATAATAGAGGCTGAGAATCAGAGTAGCTTAGAATCGAGTTCGACGAGCTTTCGTATCGGCGGTGTCTTTTCCCAGGGTTTATTTTCCACAGAACTTCTTGGTATATATTTATTGCTAGTCTGGCTGTCACATAAAACTGGTTTTCTTGGATGTGAGGTCCCTTACATTTCGTAGATGTGTAAGAACACTTCGGATGTAGCCCGTGCCTCCGTTTTCTTGTTAGAAGAGGAATACACACAGAAAGAAACGGCCAGTGACACAGGCCAGGGGCGATGAGGACTTGGGCCAGTAAGAACGTTGCAAAATCAATTATTTTACTGACTGACCGATTATTTCTGGCCAGCTACCTCTTCTGCCCTGAACACTAAGACAGCAAAGGTTTCCAACAAATTGGTAAATATCTACCAGATTACGCCGTGTTGAATCCCAGAAAACAATAGTGTTCAACCAGCTATGCAGCTCCAAGCTGAACTAACGCGACCGGTTTGTTCCACGTGCAGGAAAACGGCAAAGAGAGCAGGACGGGTTTGTACCAATGCCAGCTTCACATTCCCGCGCTCAGCCCAGTTTCTGGAAAAAAGGCTTCGGCGACCAAGTATAAATACTGTATTTTAAGTGAAAGGGAAATGTCACTAATTGAGAACAGCCACTGAATCAATATCCGTCACTGGACATAACCTTGAATCAATTCCATGCTATTATGATCATAATAAATTATCTCCCTAAGATCCAGGCTGCATACTATCCTCACATCTCTATCACGCGTGCTTACGGCTTCCAGGATGTCTGTCAACAAGTATTCCTGCTTTATTTTTCTTTGATCTGATCGAGAACGCTACATATCACTGCATTAGCAGTGTTACATATCACAATATTAGCAATGCAACATACCACAATATTAGCAATGCTACATATCACTGCATTAGCAGTGCTACATATCACAATATTAGCAATGTAACATACCACAATATTAGCAATGCTACATATCACTGCATTAGCAGTGCTACATATCACAATATTAGCAATGTAACATACCACAATATTAGCAATGCTACATATCACTGCATTAGCAGTGCTACATATCACAATATTAGCAATACTACATATCACTGCATTAGCAGTGCTGTGCTTCCACTTTAAGTTACGAAGTCGTCAACTGTGCATCGTGACACACGTCTGTCTCCACCTGCCTGTCTCCCAGTGGAATTTTATCAAACTCAATGAAACTGGGAGAAAAAAAAAAGCGGTCACAAATGCGACTAAAATTAATTAAAGCCCTCACGTCTGTAGATACGTTCGGAAACCTGCGGAACGCCTGTTAAGTTATCTAAATACGTCCGTTCGTTAGTACGCAAGAAACAACGTGGAAGCCACTGAACTAATTTTCGATGAAATTTGATATTGGATAATTTTAAAAAACTTTATCGATACACTCTAAATTTAGTTAAAATCGGTCGAAACTTAATGGTGAGTATGCACGAATACACGTCCGTTTGTTCGCATCTCTTGATAGATATTTGTCGAGCCAGAAACATTTGAAATGTAAACTGCAAATAAAACTGAAACTTAAAATTAATGCCCTATCCACCTCTTCCCTAAGAACTACATTTCTGGAGCTATTAACTTCATGTACAATTTCTTCTGCCGACCGCAATGTTAGGTGTAACTGCATGTTTTCATAACTCTTCCAAGTCTCCGTCTTCAGAATCCAGTCTCCGAAATGTTGTGTTTTGAAAAAAAAGCATGACCGTGTTTTTCGATAAAAACAGGATGATGAATAATGTCCAAAATATAATATTTGTACTAATGTACCGTCATCATAAAGTTTTATATCTTATTAATTAACATACTAGCGATTTTGGGCCTAATGTCGCATTTTGTGCAATATTATAAAATGTGCAGAAACGTGTCGCTTCACTCTGTTCGAGCAACGTGACCTGCGCAGTGCCGTCGACTCTATATGGACCAGTGGGCCTGTCCATGTTGAATAATATTGGAAACTTCGATGCGGGATTCAGACACGAAACTTCGGAGATTTCAATGCAGTAACAAGACAGATCTAGGATAATTTAATAAGAGAATAAGACATTAATTTGCGGCGACATTCCATCGTTTCGAAAGTAATATTTACGTTCACTGTCAGTTTGCTAAATCTTGAAGTGACAGAGAGTACAAAATGTTTTAAATTTCTTTTTAATTATGAGATAATATTATGCAACAGAGATGTTCCAAAAACTGTTAAATATATTTTAATCTTACACTGGTACAATATTATTGTGACGTATTTGTGCTATGCAGGACGCCCCCTCCCCCGCCAGCGGTGGCGTAACAGCTGCTGCTGGGAGGGGAAAAGACGGTAAACGGGGCCCTCCGACAAGCACTGGAGCTGCAGGCGGTACTGATAGCAGCCAGACCTCATGAAGATAGCACCAAGACATACCGGAAGTACCGATCGCCCCCGAACCAACGAAGAAACGGAAGACAATCAGGGTGCTGGAAGTGTGGAGAACTGGGCCACTTCGAGAATAACTGCCCCTATGAAAGGAAGGCTAATAATGAAATGCGCCCGAGAACATGAAGACAGGCCAGGCAGATACACATGGAAATTGCCAAGAAGCCACAAAGAACACACGAACAGGAAAGGTACCCAACCGTCGGGAAACGAGCTACGGCCGGCGGAGAATGGCGAACGCCGGCGTATGCATTAAAGCCCCTCCATCACACATTGACCGTAATCACGGAAAATTCCGATCCTAGTCTGGTTACCCAAGGCTGGGTCGGTGACAAACCGTGCGTGGTGACCATAGATACCGCAGCGTACGTAACCGTGGTTAGGCCAGACATCGCCGACGGATGGCCCGAAAGAGAGCCCGACCAACGTTTCACAATGCAAACGGTATCTGGAGAAATCCTCGCCATCCAGAAAGAAGTTTTTCGAACTCTGACCCTGGGGCAGCGATCACTAAAAATGTGGGTTTTCATCGCAGATATCACCAATGAGTTCATTCTAGGACTGGACATACTACGCGCCTACAATGCATCTGTGGACATAGAGCGACAAACTCTGCGTCTGGCGGAAGAAGAAGTATCGTTATGGAGTCCAGGGGCAGGACCCTGTCCTTCCAGGTTAGTGGTGGCCAAACACCACGTGATACCCTCACAGCGCGAGGGAATAGTGATGACTAGAATGGAGAAGCAAGAAATGCAACGAATAATCGAAATGCTGGCGATAATTGAGGCGAAAATGGACGCCGACTTGAAAGCCTGGCGAGAAAAGACTGCCGCGGAGACGAGAGCAACCCAAGCAAGGACGGCCGCCATGCGAGAAAAAAATGGGCGCCAGCCACATGGATATGGTGTCCACATTTACACCCGAGATAGAGGAAGAGACGATAGCCTGCCGAGAAACGACGGAGGAGCGTCAAGAAGAGGAAAAGCCGGCCTCAGTGGACACGAAACCTGAGACGGCACAACAAGAAGAGGTCCCTGTAGAAGACGCCGAAGTAATGTCGGTCGGAGAACCGAAGAAGAAAAGGCGTAGGGGCCGAAACCAGGGAAATATGAAGAACTCGACACAGGAAAATTGTGGACCCCACAAGAAATTGGCCGTCGTCCGCGGAGGGACGAGCCACTGTGCAAAAGTGGCACAGAAAGCACAAACCGACCGGAAGGTGTCCCGCTGTGCAGCATTGGCACGACGTAGGAGAGATGCCTTCAAGAAGGAAACTACCCAGGGAACCTTCAGATGCCGGAGAAAGGAATTTGCCGTCGACAATTGTCTACACCTTCTCTGCAAGCAGCCTATGACGAGTCTCAACCATTGCGGGGTGCCCGTAGCAGCGTAGAGAATCCAGCAGTGGGCACTGCTGTGCCACGGTCTCGTACCAGCAAGTGTCGGGAAGACCAGGAGGAACTACAACATGTAGTGTAGTGTGCAGAAGCTCTTAAATAAGGTTTAAATGATGCAGTGTGTGTAGCTAACACACGTTGCACGTGAGAATGTGAACCAGTGGCATCTGTTGAATCGTATTGGCACACAGGGCAGAAACACGGGCCCTTAAAGTGAGAAATGTCAGCAAAATGAAAGCTTTTGTTAAAATTTGTGTAGATATTGAGGTGAAAACATGGAGAAACAGGCTTGGGAACAGAAATTTTGAAGAAGCTGAAACTACAACACAGCAGAGGAAATATTACAGTGGCTTTGGCCATGGAAAAGAGTTGAGTGGCTGCCGTTGAGTTAAACTTTGAAGGAAAGTGTCCAAAAAGGGTAACCCAGAAGATGATTATGGAAGATATGGTATGTATAATAAATTGTTCGAGAATGTTGAAACTGTCTGTCTAGAAACAAAATCAATATACAGGAATGGGGTTGGTGAGTTTATCGAGACGGCTGAGCAGAGCGGACGTGTATAGGACAACGCTCCGTGAGCCACTTTTAT
The DNA here is from genome assembly GCF_002891405.2 of Cryptotermes secundus. Taxonomy (NCBI): domain Eukaryota; kingdom Metazoa; phylum Arthropoda; class Insecta; order Blattodea; family Kalotermitidae; genus Cryptotermes; species Cryptotermes secundus. The sequence goes on along the minus strand of NW_019741305.1, from coordinate 499,601 downwards.
AGTGAAAGTTATAGTGAGGTGACCGCTGTAAAACGTTATCTAATAGTTAAACTGATAACGCGAAAATACAGCAGTATTGCAACGATCAATCTATGAGTCGGCCTGGCGCGAGTGATGACAACAGATATCTACAACAGCAACGGTTCCTGAGACAACCGACCCAACCATCCCAACAGACAACAAAAAAAGTAAACAATACACTCATAGGATGTCTTCAACTAGTGAAGATGATGTTACAATCCAGGATTCAAACGAAAACACATGGCAAAAAGTTAAGAACACAAAAAGAAGGAAGGTAAATCAACCTCTCAGTCAAAATATAACCTTAACAAACAAATAGAGTCAACCAAATGTACAGAAGATGACGAAAACACCACCACCAAAGTAATAGAGAATAAAATCCAGAAACCACCTCCAATAATTGTATATGGGGTAACAGACTATCAAGACATGGTACATAACCTGTGCAGCATAGCTGAAATAGAATAGTACACTACCACAACCTTAGTAGACAACACTATAAAAATTAACTGTCGTACTCCGGACACCCATCGTAAAGTTGTACGATATATGCGTGAAAAGAATATTATACATCGCACATATCAACTGAAGGAAAGTCGTGCCTCCAGGATAGTTATTAAACATCTACATTTTTCAACTAACCTACAAGAAATTGAACAAGAACTCAATAAAGATGGACACAAGGTAAGAAACATCATAAATGCAAGAAGCCGGATGACCAATTAACCACTTAACTTATTTTTTGTTGATTTAGAGCCTGCCGCTAACAACAAAGAAATCTACAAACTAGCAAGACTACAAAACAAAACAACTGCAATAGAACATCCAAGAAAGGCCAAAGGAATCCTACAGTGCAGCGATGCCAACAATATGGTCATACAAGATCATATTGTAACAAACCCTATGTATGTGTAAAATGTGGTGGGTCGCACAGCACAAAGATCTGCAAAAGATCTAAAAACACGCCTGCAAAATGTGTATTCTGTGGAGGTGCACATCCGGCTAATTACAGAGGATGTGAATATTGTCACAGTTTATTGAAACAACCAAATAACACTAAAAATAGACTAAACATCCAACACAACGCACTAACCCAAAGTCAACCAGCTCAGTTACAACCAGGAATCAGTAATTCAGAAGCCCTTAAAGGGAAGAGAAACCAAGAACCAAACACCACATACCCAGGAGAAGCAAGGGGAAATACTAACAACGACCCAAATACAACTAATTTGTTAACCAAATTTCTTGATGAATTTAAAGAAATGTTCCAACAATTCACCCAACAAAACAGCATCATATTAAACATGCTATCAACGTTAATATTTAAAATACATTAAATTCCTTGGAATTGCACTATGGAACGCCAACGGCCATCTGCAGCAAAAAAAAAAATGAATTACAGATATTCCTTCAACACAACTTCATAGACATAATGCTGATAAGTGAAACTCATTTCATTGAAAGATCCTACTTCAATATACCAAAGTACGTATTTAACATACTCTACTAATCATCCCTACACTACAGCACATGGAGGAACTGCTATATTAACAAAAAGAGCTATTAACCATTATGAGCTCCCAAAGTACAAATTAAATCACCTACAGGCCACAGTGATAAAAGTAAAGATGACGCAATACGAGTTAACTATTGCTGCAGTTAACTGGATGTGGTACCCAGTTTCGATCTATCTTCAGATCACACACCAATTATAGCCACTGTCAGTAGTCATGCTATTCACAAAACACCAAGAAGTAAACTCCACAATAAAAAAAAACAAATTGGGAAGAATACAGAATGAAACTACAAGAAGACATAAATCTAAATGTGAGACTCAAGAGCCCAATGGAAATCGACAGCGCACTAACCTCTCTAATCAACACTATAAAACAGGAAACCCAAGATGCCACACCTAAGACCACCTTCCAAAATAACACAAGGAATGTTCCAATAGAAATTAAAAAACTCATAGCTGAGAAAGGAAGAGCAAGAGCAAGGTGGCATAGAAATCAAGCACCAATAGATAAAACAACATATAACCATATAAGTAATAGGCTGAAGTGTAAAATTAAAGAGGCAAGAGAAATATCCTTCTCTAACTATATAACCAGCCTCAACAGATATGACAATACCATCTGGAAACCCATCAAACATTAAAAAAATCCCAAAACAAATACATCCTATAAGAAATGAAATGGTGCCGCAAACATTGTGGGCAAGAAGTGATGAAGAAAAAGCAGCTATGTTCGCTGAATATCTTGCTACATTTTTTACACCATATGATGACCATACTGATAAAGAAATAGAAAGACAAATATCTGAAAATATCAGCAATATACCAGAAATTAAATATTTTACAGTTAAAGAAGAGCAAAACGAAATAGCACTCCTAAATTCAAGAAAAGCACCTGGCACTGGCGAAGTGACTCCCATAATGTTAAAAGAAATGTCAAGAAAAGGGTTAGTACTTCTCACTTATATATTTAATGCTAATCTCAAACATAAATACTGGCCAAATCAGCTAAAAACAGCAGAAATAATCCTGATCCACAAACCAGGCAAAAATCCGAATAGTGTGTCATCCTATCGCTCTATAAGTTTATTACCCATCATATCTAAGCTCCTCGAAAGACTTTTCTTTAAAAGAATAAGGTCTGGCTCAAATACAGAAGAATGGATACCATCACAACCATTTGGTTTTAGAGAAAACCACTCCATCATACAGCAGATACATAGAATAACACACAAAATACACCAAGCAATAGAAAATAAAGAATATTGCACATCAGTCTTCCTCGATGCAAGTCAATCCTTTGAGAAGGTATGGTATCCAGAACTACTGTACAAAATCAAAAAATATCTGCCCATCACTTATTTCCACTTACTAAAATCCTATATAAATGACAGAGAGTTCAGAAAGAGAATCAATGATAGCATATCTAACAATTTTGCAATAAAATCAGGTGTATCACAAGGCAGTGTCTTAGGCCCACTACTTTATTTACTGTACACAGCAGACCCACCAGTCAATGCCAACACAACAATGGGCACATTTGCCGATGATACCGTGATCCTCTCAGCCAACACAGATCCAGCAATAGCTACCTTCATTTTGCAAAATCATCTATATCAAATATAAGAGTGGACAAATACATGGAAAATAAAAATTAACGAAACCAAGTCAGTGCAAGTAAACTTCAGTCTAAGAAGAGAAGAATGTCCTGCAGTTTTCTTTAATAACATACAGATACCTGAATCACCCAGCACAAAATACTTAGGTACTCATCTAGACAACCATCTAACCTGGAAGGAACACATTACTAAAAATCGCGGACAGATTGATCTAAAAATCAAGGATATGCATTGGTTAACTGGAAGAAATTCAAAGCTCTCATTAGACAACAAAATATTGCTTTAGAAAACAACAACAAAACCCATTTGGCAATATGGAGTGGAAATATGGAGATGTGCTAGCAAAACCAATCTTTCCATAATCCAAAGATATCAGTCAATGATACTACGTATGATTACTAACGCCCCAGGGTATGTTTCCAATATAACACTCCATGAAGACTTGAAAGTGCCGCTAGTAAACGAAGTCATAAAAGGGAAAAGCACAAGATACCTCAACAAAATAGAGGGACTTGAGAACGTACTAATGCAACCGTTACTGGAACCTCACAATGGGCGAAGACTGAAAAGGAATTGGCCAGCCGACATGAGAGAAGGTTAACGAGGACTTGTCTCTGGATAAGCTCTCTCCACGTCACGGGGAATACTACAGCTAATTAGCTTATAGAATCAAATGTAATTCGGATTGCTAATTTTATGTAAATAAAAAAAAAGGAATGGGGTTCCGTATGAAATCGAAATACCATATTGTGAAAATATTCGTTATTATTCTCATAAAAAAACAGCTGTATCCTGTATATTTTCCAAATGACGAAAATCTCTGGAAAATCCTGTTTCCAGCTGTTGTGCATCCACATGTAACGCCTTTCTTACTTCGATAGAACAACACAAATTATAATTCTTCGGGAACAAATTATTCAGAAAAAAATAGGTCTAAGCCGAATGTACTGATGGAACACTTCAGAAAACTACATTTCGGGAACTGCGTGATTTATAGATGCAAATTATGCGAAATATACAGGAGGCGGTGGACTAAGTGTGTAGAAAAGGAGGTTACATGGAGTGCACCCCGAACTTCGGTAGGAAGGTTTTCTGTACAATATGTAATTCGAAGTCCAAGAAATGGATACAATGTACTAGGCCAGGTCTCAAGGACATTGGGTGTAGTTCCATGTTGGTAGAAATTGTTCAGAATCGAGTCCTGAGGTGGGATTATGTTGTGTGGGGGTGTTCACATTTGTGTTCTTCCACCTTAAGGCCGTTAGAATCATTCTGAGCGGCTGCTGTGATATACCAGAAAAGCAGTACTGAGGCCTCTCCGTTCCCAGCTGCTCCGTCTCGCAGTAGATATTACACTCTAATCTTTCCGAAGGACAGAACTTTGCATGTCGCAGAACTGTGGATAGCAATTTGAACGCCAAGCGAGTCACCCTCGCGCATTTACTTCTTATCTTCATTTTCTGCTCGTTAACTGAATCCCAAATTGACGTCATACATGACCTTACTTACAACGGCCATTCAAGGCCAACATTTTTTCTTATTTTATTATCCTTTAATCCACATACTCGCTTGACTGAAATACAACATCTAACATGAAAATCTCTCTATTTAGTCAAATTCAGTTTGCAAGGTTTTGCTATGCAGCGTACCAAATTGATATTGCGTCGTCTGACAATGTAAGAATCTTGCAATAATAGATGCCGATTCGCTTGGAGGAACCCCATAGTTAAAAATTACAAAGACAGATTTATCGACTGGGCCCAACTGAATGGGTTTTACCTGAAGAAGGATCTCCTCTCTCGAGAGAAACCAGTCTCCGAAATGCGGTTTGGAACATAAACAGGATTCTGCTTTACATAAAAAATAGGACCATTAAAAATGTCCAGAAACATAATATTTGTGCTAACGTAACAAGGTACCATGGTCACAAATTTTTAGGTCTCTGAGCCGATCCCTTCAGCTCATTGGTTGTAGTGCCCTCTCCGAGCGGCGGCGGCCGCGGTCACACCGTTTTTCCCTACTTTTCCTACTACCTATCCTTATTCCGTGGCGTATTCTACGTCATCACTCCTCTATCCTTTGTGATTCGGCTGAGGCACCCGGTCTCTTCTGCCTGGAAATTCGTCGTGTACGGACGTCTTGCTCCGTAACTAAATTCTGTTTGGATCGGCGCCATGAAAGATTCGGTTTGGTAGTTAAACTCCAGGAAGGAGGGCCCATCTCGAGGTAACGCACATAATACTAGCATACTGATTATTGTTCTTGGAGGAATTGTGTAATTTGAGAATGTATATATAGGTTTTGTCTGTATTGTGTACGCAGGGGATTACAGAGATGGTATTATGCTAGCGTGAAGTTTGTTATTAAGTATGCCTTATATGTGGTGTTGTGGCGGAGACAGCCTGTGCGAGTTGTGATAGGATATCTTGTGGCTGGTTATGCCGATTAATTGTTGTGTTTTCTTTTTGACACAAATTACTGGTCATGTATTAAATGTTATTTGATTTTCTCCTTTACTTCTGGTTTTTCTTTTGAGTAGAAATAAGAGAACACCCGTTCCCCAGCTGGTGGGGTGGGGGCTCATCTTATTAACGCATTACTTCGCCGATGAAAATCAAATTTAGAGAGTATATATCACGGTAGAAGTGAAGGTAAATAGATTAAAGAAAATGTTCAAATTGGTTTGCTAAGTGTTTCAAAGTATACAGAGTTTTCATTAACGAATTATATCGCCCATGATGTGTATGTATTGACCGTCTTCTAGTGTACACAATCTCACTTCTCACTTCACTACATGTTTCGGCATCACTGTGCTATCCTCAGGTGTGTTGTTTACATTAAACTATTGCACTGCTCGCCATCATGTGTCGTTTATAAAATGATTTAAAATGTATATTCGTCATGTACTATGATGGCGAGCAGTGCAATAGTTTAACGTAAATAACACACTTGAGGATGGCACAGTGATGCCGAAACATGTAGTGAAGTGACAAGTGAGACTGTGTGCACTAGAAGACGGTCAATACATATACATCATGGATGTGAATCAGTGCAACAGGACGCTAAAATACAACAGAATTATTACGCGGGTTATAATTATTAATTCGGAGCCTCCTCTAAGTGAATCAGCTTGCAGATATACACAAGGACAAGGAAAGTATCCAGAACAGGAAGTTACAGACTAGCGGACTCCAAGTACTATGCGTTTTACATCTGAAACTTTCTCAGCCACTCGATCATACGAACTAGAATTCGTATAAACAAATTAGACATTGAGCTCGGAATCGAAAATTAACTCGAAGAGAAAGAAGAATGACTTAATTTCAGTAGTAGTACTTAGACAGAAACGTCTCAAGGAATCAGGGCCACCAGGGATTACTGTGCTTAGAGGTTCGTCACCCTCCAAGGCCACTTGCATTTCTGTAAAACTGAAATTAATTGTCCATATCTAAAGAAGTTAAAATTGCCGTGCATATGTATTAGCGCCTGTGGACGTTGCAAGTGTCTGACAGTTCCGTGCAGCAACTGAAGATGAGTCTCCTCGACCTCCCACAACTAAAATAAATTTATTTTCAGCAAACATCAGTTCCAGCAGACACACCAGGTCCAGCACTCAAGTAAATAGCGGAAGTCTCCGCCTCACCTTTCTGAGAAACCAATTTCTCCTCAACTAACATCTATTTATCCCACTTTAACCCTTTAAAGCCCAGTGGTTACTGTATGTACCACCTGATTTAACATACTAGAATTGTGTTTTCCCCATGCACTGTGTGTTCAAAGTGGTTCTTACAATAAACACCGACTGTTTCCCTGAACAGCATCAGTCGGTTGTTCTGTGTAGTGGAGACGTAATATTTCCTGTGAGGTATGAAACTAAATTCTTATATATTATTTAAAAATTCAGTACAGGCTTCCAGTTGGACTAACAATGTCACGTTAAAAGTTAACACTACAGGGCAACAGATCATGACTGATCTCAGTGAAGCTTACCAGCTCAGTGAAGCAGTGACCATTACGAAGTGGTACATAATGAAACAAAATGGCCGCTATAGTTCATAGGCCGTTCAATGTCATAGCGCATGGCATTTGGAGGCAGCGCTATGAGCTCAGTAACAGCTGCAAGACCTACATACAGATATGACTCTGCTCTCAGAGACACATCTTAACCTCACGAGAGGTTCTTCGTTCCAATTTGTCACTTTTATCGGACTGACACCTTGGGAAGAAAAAGTATTCCCCATAATTATGTAGGCATATGCTATATGTGAGATAGGTACGTTTGACTTTAAAAAAGACAAATTTACCCTTTCGTCAGAGAAGATGTTACATAAGGGCTATGATAGCAATGTTTTTTTATTTACATAATATTAGCAATCAGATTTACATTTGATTCTATAAGCTAATTAGCTGTATTATTCCCCGTGACGTGGAGAGGGCTTATCCAGCGATAAGTCCTCGTTACCCCTCTCTCAGGTCGGCTGGCCAATTCCTTTTCAGTCTTCGTCCATTGTGTGGTTCAAGTAACGTTTGAATTAGTACGTTCTGATGTCCTATTTTGTTGAGGTAACTTGTGCTTTTCCCTTTTATGACTTCCTTTACTAGCGGCACTTTCAGGTCTTCATGGAGTGTTATATTGGAAACATATTATGGGGCGTTAGTAATCATACGTAATATCTTTGACTGACAACTTTGGATTATGGAAATACTGGTTTTGCTAGCACATCCCCATATTTCCACTCCATATACCCAAATACATAGCAATGGTTGTGTTGCAAAAAAGAATCTATGGTTGTGACCCTAAAGGGGCTTGACGTCAAGGCGAATTTATTGGCTGTAAACAGTAGGTCATAAAGTAACTCCGGATCTGACTCAGTCTTTAAAGGTTAATTAAGTATGTTTTGCCCCAAGAAACGTTTCTTCTTATGCCCCCCGTCTAAGCCTTTCTATTCTCAAGAAATATCTCCTTATCCTGTATAAGATGAGACTTCTTCTCATCAAGAAACAGGTCCATATCCTCGTTCATGTAAACATCTTTCTCCACAAGAAACTACCGTCTTCCATCAAGCAAGCTTGGTCCACCTCAAGAAACATGTCCTCTTCCTTATTCTGTTAAACATGTTCCTCATTAAGGAACACGATCTTATGCTCAGTAAATTAAGCGTGGCCGGTCACGTTAGCCGAGCCGTCTAAGGCATGTACTGTCTTAGCTCGCTTGGAAACCGGGATCATGAGTTCGAATCACACTCAGTGCATGGATGTTTAGTTTGTGTGTGTGCATTTTTCTGTGTTTGTGTACAGGTAGAGTCCTTGCGACGATCTGATGACCCGCCCAAGGAGTCTTACCGAATGTTTAAGATCTAGAAAAACCGAAGTGAACGGAGAAGTTCATGGAGATAGGCCTAGGTCCACTGGGGCTGTAGTGCCAAGGAAAAAATATACGCTTGTTCCTCATTAAGAAACACACTCTTATGCTCAGCAAATTAAGCCTGTTCCTCCTTAAGGAACACACTTTTATGCTCAGTAAATTAAGCCTCTTCCTCCTTAAGAAATACACTTTTATGCTCAGTAAATTAAGCCTGTTCCTAATTAAGGAACACACTTTTATGCTCTGTAAATTTAGCCTCTTTCTCCTTAAGAAATACACTTTTATGCTTAGTAAATTAAGCCTGTTCCTATTTAAGGAACACACTCTTATGCTCAGTAAATTAAGCCTGTTCCTTATTAAGAAAACACGATTATACTCACTAAATTAAGACTGTTCCTCCTTAAGGAACACAATCTTATGCTGAATAAATTAAGCCTGTTCCTCATTAAGAAATACACTTTTATGCTCAGTAAATTAAGCCTCTTTCTCCTTAAGAAATACACTTTTATGCTTAGTAAATTAAGCCTGTTCCTATTTAAGGAACACACTCTTATGCTCAGTAAATTAAGCCTGTTCCTTATTAAGAAAACACGATTATACTCACTAAATTAAGACTGTTCCTCCTTAAGGAACACAATCTTATGCTCAGTAAATTGAGCCTGTTTTCTACTAGAGAATATGCATTCTGTTCTCCTTCAATTAAATCTGTTTTTCTTCAAGACATAGCTCCTTATACTAATTCAGCTACATATATTGATATCTAGGTAACATCACATCTAGGAATCACACCAGTGGGTATATTCTAATTTATAACCGAAAAGTACATTGACACTGCTAACCCTCTTTGAAAACGTTGTTTTTATCTACATTGACATCATTTCAAAGAAGGTTCCAAGTGCAATCTTCAAAATAAATGCTTCAAGAGTATCCTTATACCTCCTCGTCCCCTTTTATTGAAGTCGGTATCACCCCAGGACAAGCCGCTTCCACGAAGGACACCATTCAAAGTGAATGGCAATTTATAACATCCCGTAAATATACAAGCCGTCACTGTGAAGTAATTCAAATATCTGAATGGAATACTTCTCTCCGCTGAATAATAGATACACTGCACAATAAAAGCAATGGCAATTTTCAGGGTCAAAATGAAATAATGACAAGGTTTGATCCAATAATGAAGGAGAATGAAAACCGTTCTGTTCGCTGACTAACTCATTCATGAAGCTGTGTTCTTCTTGAGAAGCCGCCAATTCTGCAGCTACTCAAGAACTTCCCAGCATTTTATGGAAACCGGATGTTCATTACCATGTTCACAAGAGCAATCCACTGATCCCTATCCTGAGCCAGATCAATCCAGGTCATACCATCTCATCCTATCTCTCCAAGATCCATTTTCATGTTGTCCATCTACCTATGTCTTGGTTTTCTAAGTGGTCTCTTTCCTTCTGGCTTTCCCACCAATATACTATATGCATTCTTTTCCGCCCCATTCGTGTTACATGCCCTGCCCATCTCATCCTCCTTTACCTCGTCATTCTAATTATATTCTGAGAAGAGTACAAATTATGAGCCTCCTCATTATGCAGTTTTCTCGAACCTCCAGTCACTTCACATCTCTTCGGTCCAAAGGGATTGAGTAAATAGCTTATTGTAGATATTTCATATTCGAATGGATGGCATGAAATTTTTAGTATGATCAGTTCTGTAGCAGTTGTTTTCCAGAATATATCAAAGCTTAATTTATTGTGTGGGTTCGTGATGGTTAGGTATAATCAGTTTTGTCTGTTGTGTATTCAATAATGACATATTCAATTAAAAATTTGATGATGATCTTGATAGATTGAACGAAACATGTAGAGCGGGAGAAAATAGAATAACTCGAACAGTAGAAGTTTAAGTATCGGTTTATAATTAATTTCTGTGTTGACGGTTAGTAAAAACACATATACTTTTCATGCATTACACAGCAAGATGCAGAAAATAAATAACTGATTTGGTGGGACTTCTTAGGCGGGGACCGGCCCATAGCAATAGTTCTACCCATGTAGGGCAAAATGACACAGATATGCTCCTATTCCACGAGTAGGATTCAAACTCATGATCCCAGTGTTGGAGCGGAAGAATATATTACGAACCTCAGATGGACTTGCCTCTGTGAAACAGCGAGGTCAAGGCGGAGGGATGTAATTAGCAAAGGTAAAATAACAAACGTAGGAATTTGAGATAAGCATGATTATTAACAATAAAAATTTCAAGTATCAACTTAATATTTAACTTAATTACGGTTTTATGACTCTTCTTTAATATGTTTCAAGTAAATCATCTACAAGGTTCATCGTGTTTTTAACCACAAACCCGTCACGTTTCAGCCGTTCCTCTGCCACCAATAGAGATTACAGCTATTCAAGATTTTTGTACAATTCCCATTTGAGTAACATATCAATAGGGCCGCGCCACAGCTCAAGCGGTTAGTCGCTGGCTTCCGACCGCGGCGGCCCGGGTTCAATCTGGTCTGGTCAAGTGGAATTTGTGATGGACAAAGTAGCGCTGAGGCAGGTTTTCTCCGAGTACTTCCGTTTCCCCTGCCAATCTTCAATCCACCAGTTGCTCAACAATCACCCTCACCTATCATCTGGGGCTGGTACAATAGGCCAGAAGTGGTCGCAGTACAAGGGACTTAGTCCCACCCCACTAGCATAAAAAAAAACATTTCAATGGAACAACCAGAGTGAGTCATGTAAAGCTTCCATATAGTTAAAATTGCGGATGATGGCTAACGACTAGTCGAAACATAGAAGGTTAAAAACAAATGAAAACTTTGTATTTTATGTTGCTGAAACTGATAGAATAATTAATCTAAAAACTGAACCTTCCACAGTTACTTAAAGTGGATGAGAACTAAAACAAACGCCAGGGAATAATTTAAGAGAACGATACGTGCATAATTTTTATAATTATGTTTAGATCTCATTTTAATAAGTTGTACACTTTACTCTCTATGAAATGGTGTAAATTTGTTTTTAATAGCGTCACATATGTTTTGGAGGGATGATGGAGGCTCAAATGGGGCGAAACAAAGGCGGAAGTCTGGGGAAAACGTCTGTTTGTTGCCGTAGAGAAGCCCGTTATGGCCTACTGAAGCGAACTGGAGCTTCTAGGAGCATTAATGTTGCAGTGAACATTAATGCGATTGATATCGCTGGCCAGATATTCGCTCTTTCTTATTTTGCATAGCGACAGCTTGATCGCCTTAACACACATAATTGCCTTGCTGGTGACGGCACTGGGCGGAATTTTAATTGCAACGCGAAGAGCCTGAGGCCACCATCGTCAGCACAAAGAACTGTCCTTTCTCGAGCAACACAACACGGCATTAACTGACACGATTAATCGATTATAGGTTATTTAACGATACCATTCGACTCAGAAAGGGTCATATAGTAGGGTATTTGGTTGAGGCACTATGCTACAAGATGGAAGGTAGCGGGTTCGATTCCTGATGAGGTAATCGGAATTTTTCAAGTGACATAATACTTCCAGCCGCACTATGGCCGTGGGGTTGACTCAGCCTCTAACAGAAATAAGTACCAATGCTCTTCCTGTGGGTAAAGGGCGGCCGGCGCTAAAGGTTGACCTCACCGCCATCTGCGAGCCGATTTGTCTGTAAAATGTGGGAGTCTCGACGTCTCACAACCCTATGGGCCTCTGTGGCCAGCTACAGGGATAGCATTTTATTACACCCAGATCAAGTTAGCTCGTGCGGAAATACTTCTGACTTCTCTCCTGGAGGTTCCCTTACGCAAACTCAGTAATTGTTCACGACCATTTCCTTTCGCATCCTTTCCAATTCGCATGCACTAGACTTCCTACCATTTGACGTTACACAGCCCGAGCTACTGAAAGCGTGTCGGTATTCTGGGATGGGATGTGGTATACTTTTGTGGTAGCTACAAATGCTCGGAAGTACTATTTTACCATAAAAATAGAAACAGCAATTTCCTCCCAAACGTTGGTAGCTGTCCATCAATCTACAAGGTATAATATCCCTGAATACCGTATACAGAGTGTCCCGGAAGGAAAAATCAATATTCTAAGAGGTAACAGTATCGGTCGTTCTAGGTCGCGCCATAGCTCAAGCGGTTAGTCGCTGGCTTCCGACCGCGGCGGCACGGGTTCGATCCCGGGTCTGGTCAAGTGGGATTTGTGGTGGACAAAGTGACGCTGGGGCAGGTTTCCTCCGAGTACTTCGGTTTCCCCTGCCAATCTTCATTCCATCAATTGCTCCACAATCACCCTCAGATATCATCTGGGGCTGGTACAATAGGCCAGAAGTGGCCGCAGTGCAAGGGACTTAGTCCAACCCCACTAGCAATAAAAAAATAATCGGTCGTTCTAAGCAAGAAGTGTATATGTGCACATGTCCTCTTCCTAACGGTTTCCAAGATACAGCTATATCACTTTGCATTTCCAAAACTGTTGATAAGAAAGAGATATTACGTACCATTTCTAATACCGGAATTTATTGTTCAAGTGACAAAGTTGGTACAGATTTGAGGCTTTCACGGCGGTGACTATGAAGAAAGCAGTCTTCTTGGATTTGGCACCGTGTATATGTGGTGTTAACCGACGTTTCGGAGGAACGGTCTGACGGTCTCTTCGCTTTGCAGATTTCTTATATTTTTTCTTCTACCCTGAAGATGGAGGCGATACGTTCCTCCGAAACGTCGGTTAACACCACATATACACGGTGCCAAATCCCAGAAGACTGCTTTCTTCAAAGTTGGTACAGTTTATCTAGTATAACAGTTTTTCGAAAACTCCACAGTCAACATCAGTGCGCTTTGGAACTCGTGTAAGGACATGCTGTGTTGCTCGTCTGTACAGGGAAATAGCTCTATCTCGGAAACCTTTAGGAACAGGACACATGGTACAGATTTTTTTTTTTGCCTAGAATAACCGATACTATGACCTCCCAGAATAATGACGTTTCCCACCAGGGACATTCTGTATATTCAGCCACCACCGTCAAGATCCTCAAGTGTCACGAATCTGCAATGTTACCACTACACCATCTTGGTTGCAATAAATGTCATGTGTCCGTGACGCGACGGCCTCTGTGGTCTAGTGGTCAGAGTTCCTGGCTACAAATCCAGAGGTCCCGGGTTCGATTCCCGGCGCTACCAGGTTTTCTGAGAAGTAGTGGGTCTGGAACGGGATCAACACAGCCTCGTGAGGACAATTGAGGGGTTATTTCAAAGCAACAGCGGCTCCGGTCTAGAAAACCGAAGTTACCGACTGCGGAGATTCGTTGCGCTGACCATGCGACACCATCTATCCGTTAAAGTTGGCACTAACTTCGCCGACAGGCGGCTGTCGCTCGGTCGGTATAGTTCGCTTGCGGAAGAGAAGAGAAGGCGAGGCTTAACGAGGCCCAGAAAGTGTCCTTTTCGAAGTAATTTTTTTTAATTCGCTTAGTGGAGGGTGGAGTCTAACTGGGTCCACTCGGCACGGCGACCGCTGATTGGCTTATTGTAGCCTGCCCCGGGTGATTCTGATGATGACGAAGAATTTGGTGGAATGAAGATTGGCAGGAGAAACCGAAGTACTCGGAGAAAACCCGCCCCAGCGCCACTTTGTTCACCACAAATCCCATTTGACCAGACCCGGGATCGAACGCGGGCCGCCGCAGTGAGAAACCAGCGACTATTTTATTTTTATTGCTAGTGGGGTGGAACTAAGTCCCTTGTACTGCGGCCACTTCTGGCCTATTGTACCAGCCCCAGATGATAGATGAGGGTGATTGTGGAGCAATTGGTGGAATGAAGATTTGCAGGGGAAACCGAAGTACTCGGAGAAAACCTGCCCCAGCGCCACTTTGTCCACCGCAAATCCCACTTGACCAAGCCAGCGACTAACCGCCTGAGCTATGGCGCGGTCCTACCTTTCCGAAGTAAGGTCAATGTTGTCCTTACGTCTGAACTTCCAGTCGGGCGCTGAAGCTGCGGGTTGGGTTCTCACATTTCGAATATTTGCTTCTGGGCAGATTACACTGGTTCAAATTTAACTTTAGTTCGTTTGCGATTTTGATTGGATCCTAGAATGAGTAGATAGATTCATGTGACCAGGGCAGTTGATGCAATTCTAAACTCACCAATAAATAAATTGTGGTGATGATGTGACAGGTCACCACGGCCACAATGATTCATATGCCCTTCTTATTAATAATTGTACCCACTGAATTCAAGTGTCTGGGAGGGGGGAAAGAACCGCCTGTTTCAATGTCTTTCTGTGGACGCGTAGTTACCTGACAACAACTGCAAGAAAAGGCACACACGTCAGCTTTGTGTAATGGGAATATAAATCAAAAAATTGAAGCGAAGGTTAACAACTTTATACATACAATCGCTGTTACTATAATCTCCTTATAATGAGCTCATCCTACTCAGTCCATTAAAATCTCCTGTAATTCCTGCCCATGCCTGGGAAATAAAACATCCAGGTTCGAAAACGTCATGTCTGAAAACGCAAAATACGTATGACGGACAGTGTCCAAAACAATAGTCACGTGTGTTGTAACATTCCATCGTCAGAAACATTATGATTGAACTCAAATAGCTTTGAAGAAACTGATACATGATTTTCGTTAAGCCTTACATGAATACGATGCCAGGAGAGTAAAAACAATTTATGCTTTCCTTAAATATACGACATAAAGTTACAAATATGGAGACCATGCGCGCATCTGGGTTGGGAGCTACAGTAGCACCACAGAATATAAGATGAATTAAAACTCTAATTACTATTTCGGAAATTTAGTATAAAGCAAGAAGACACGATGCAACATTCGAACATTCAGTTAGCACTGTTGCGTGAACGTACCACAGATAATTATACACACAAACAGTCTGTATTCCAGCTCCATCCACATCGTATTTTAAAAACCCCTTGAACGTAGGCCCATCGAACACTACTAATTCACGTTTGAGTTAATTTTAAGTTGCCGGCACTGGTGTCACAGGTATTCGAAACTTAAGAAACTCGAAGGAAAATATGTAATGTTGTGAGGTCTGGCGAATTTGAGGGATGCTCTTGATCAGGTATATCAAATTCATTCTTTAATCAGAGACACATCTAGAAAATTTCTTACGTCATAGTTAAACTTGAGAAGTGCTTTGTCTTGCTGGATACAGATCCCAGGCTAGGCCTCCTCGAAGGTTTGGCACTAGTCAGTCTTCGGACATATCGGGGTACGAATCGCCAGTAACTATACATTCAGTGAAGAAGGACGACCCACAGACCTTGGAAATTGACAGTGAGAGGAAGGAATTTATTTTGTGCTATCTGCACCATGCGGATTGTACTTCGTGGCTGCTTCGTGTCTGCAGTCATGGCACTCTCCTCGTTAACGTCTCCTGACAAGCGGAAAATAGCCTCGCCACTGAACACTAAGTTAACAAGGCCAATTTTTGCAGGTATCTTGCAAGCAGTATGACAGCAGGACGTGTGCCTCTTTATCTCAACATTCGGCAGGGTACATTGTATTAAAATTCGCTTAGTGAGGGGTCGTGTCCAGCTGGGTCCACTCGGCACGGCGGCCACTGTTGGGCCTATTGTACCTGCGCCGGGTGATTATGATGATGATTTGGTAGAATGAAGATTGGCAGGGGAAACCGAAGTACTCGGAGAAAACCCTCCCCAGCGCCAATTTGTCCACCACAAATCCCACGACCAGACCCGGGATCGAACCAGGGCCGCCTCGGTGGGAAGTACCTTGTACTAACTGGAAGCTGTTACGTTTCATCCGGAGATGTTTCTACAGAATCCTCCAGTTTTCTGAGGTATGTTTAATCCACGGTCTCCTCGTCTTCTTCATTTCCATGAAACCTTAAAAGGACTGACGCACTCTTTCCTTTGTGTCCTCATTCACAGCACCGGACGGACAACCCATTTCACAGTACTTTGTGCCACTTAAACAAGATGTTTCTGAAGGTGAATCCATTTTGAAAATCGTTCGAAAGCTCCATTGAACTTGTTTCACATATTTAGTTTCTCTACGCCGCAAACACACGTCGAGTGTCGCCATTCACTTGACTGTCGACCAGTCTGTCTTGGTGTCAATCACCCATTTGGGGCCAAAGACCAAATTTTTATTGCTGTCAGACATTTTCAAGTTTGTAGATATGAGGAGCCCTCACTGGCGAGAGGACCGGTGTGTCTTTTACAGCCGCTGCTGGCCTACGCCAGCACAGTCATTCTCGGACCCGAGTCCCGCGGGACTCATGACCATATTTTACCGTCTCAGATTCGAGACTCCATCAACCTCGACGGCCAGGTCCCCGTATTTATATCCTCCAGGAACAGGGTATAAAAGTAAAGCTGTCCCTGTAACAGGCCGTGAAGGCCCATATGGCTGTGAGACGTTGAGGGTCCCACATCATCTAGACAATCGGCTCACAGATGGCGGCGAGGTTGTCAGCCTTACGCGCCGGCCGCGCTTTACTCCCCAGGAAAATTATTTAGTTAATTCCTGGTACTCATTTCTGTTAGAGGCTGATTAAACCCCAGGGCCTAGTGCGGCTGGAAGGATTAGGTCAACTGAAAAAAATCCAGTGACCTCATCGGGACTTGAACCCGCGACCTTCCGGCTTGTAGCACAGGCCCTCAACCACTACGCTACCGCGTGACATACAAGTATATTGTGACATGTTGACCCCTACCTCCCCAGCGGTACGTGGCGGTAACGTAACGCTCGCGTTCTTACGGTAATAGGCGAGTTCCCACCCCGCCACTCCCCTCCGCGGTGACGTCACCGAGGGATATCGCGGTCGCTAGGCAACGCGAGTCAACAGCGGTGACGTTACGATTGTAACAGCGGTTACCTCCGCCAGCGTTACATAGCAACACAGCGCCAGGCAAAAAGGGTG
>NW_019741305.1:463834-480862 GCF_002891405.2 Cryptotermes secundus | reverse complement strand
AGGAAGGACGGGAACCGTGACAGGACAGACGTCCGGGAGGCGGCGTCAGCCACAACGGAAATGCAGCAAGGGCATAAGGAAACAGGACGTGGAGGAACTACTACGCCTGAGGGAGAAGACCGGCAACGTGATCTTCAGTGGAAGTTTCGCGACACACGTAGTCGGTACAGCCGACGGGTTACGGAGGATAAGGAAGTGGACCTTATGGAGGGGTCGACCCCACCAAAACGAAAAAAGGAGGAGGGCACAGAAGGGGAGCCGGTAAAATAGAAGAACCGGCCTCCCCATTGAGAGTGAATGTGCCATAGAATGAAAGTGATGGATGAATGGGACACGACTGGATCTTCTGGCGAGCTGAAAGGAAGCCGCTCGAGACGAGCTTTGTCTTAAGAGGGGAGCGGATGCACCGGACGAAGAATAGTCGCTGCAAGAAGAGTAGCCGCAACAACAGGAGATGCTGCAAGAACAGCCACCGAGGAAAAGGAACGGGGATGCACCGTTAGGCTATTCGGGACGAACAGCCTTAAGGAGGGAGCAGTGTGACATGTTGACCCCTACCTCCCCAGCGGTACGTGGCGGTAACGTAACGCTCGCGTTCTTACGGTAATAGGCGAGTTCCCGCCCCGCCACTCCCCTCCGCGGTGACGTCACCGAGGGATATCGCGGTCGCTAGGCAACGCGAGTCAACAGCGGCGACGTTACGATAGTAACAGCGGTTACCTCCGCTAGCGTTACATAGCAACACAGCGCCAGGCAAAGAGGGTGCCTATTACGCGGCCGTTTTCCGTATGGTCCGATCGAGGCTACATGAGGCGCAGCGAAGGCTATTCACAGCAGTTGTACTGAGTTGTACTGTGACAGCCGCCGAGTCGAGACGTAGAGTCAGCCAGTCAGTTGTATTCTGGCATTTGGAGTGTATTAATTGTGATACTGCAGATAGCAGTAATCGTAAATCTGTAATTTGGGTGATTGTAAGTGCGAATGTGAAATAAAATTCGCTACACCGAATACATCGAGAATTTATTTGTCGCGTCATACCCCCGATACGCGACAATATATACGTATATATGTGTGTGTGTTGCTTCGGCTGGGAATGCATAGAAAACTCCTCTTAAATGAACTGCTCCATTGTAGCGCTCGTATCCGTTGCCTCGGACACGTGTTCATCCAGCTGACCAGCGCGCGCCGAAGGATTGATGCCAGAAGTCACGTGTTCATGAGTAACGGCGCAGTCTCCTTGCCTGCCTGTCTACCTGTATTTACTTTCCGTGTCTTAGATCTGTTAATTCTCGTAGAATGCGAAGTGGATATGGCCGAGTTTACTAGATAAAACGAGGATTGTAGTGGAAGTACATGTTATAAGAATGACTTAAGTACAGTACGTCACCCTTCCTCCATCCCGCGTTGCTACTGCAACCACTGCTTCTCTACTTCTAGCCATACCTCTGCTCGCTACTTCTCACGCACGCCCCAAGATCTACACGAATTTGCTACCCATGCTCCTTGTGAATATATTCTGGTCTCTTAAATTCGAAGCTCGGACGTAAGAGAAGCTATGGGAAACACTAAGACATCGTCCTTGCATGAGAACTCCCCTTTCTGGCTTCCGAGAAATGAATACGACCGGAAATACGAAATTCTTACCGGAATACACAAAGTTTAAAGAGGCATTTTTGCACCTCATGCGTAGATACTCTTACATATAAATTAAATACATAGAATGAAACGCAATTCGCTCGCTACTTCCAACGTCATATATACTGCCACGTTTAGCTTTCAATATACACATAACCTTCAAGTGGTACAAGGTATGAAATGATCGATGAAACTATTGGGGAGGGGGAGGTGGGAGTTAAGTAACTGTTCAAAGCTACCTCCATCCACATCAAGGCAGTGGGCCTAAGGTATTCTGTAGAGCACTGATTAACATGTTGAGATCAACCGTTGTTACAGTTGCTTGGAGTGCTCCTTGTGCTGTCCATCCGTCAGAGGCAGATCCGATGAATGAGGAGGCCATACAAACGTTCTTAATGTAATATTCACCTTCCTGGATATGTCGCGTTCAGCCATTGTCGGACATGCGCTGCAACTCCCTCATGATGGAGCCACAAACTCTGTTCCACAGCTGGCGAGACACCTTCAAGCAACCCTGGCAGAATGGTTCTCAGGATATAACTGAGCTGACAGCCTGTCAGATAGCAGGTAGAGACGAACTACATGTCCCCGACGATTCCAACCCAAACGCCGACGATGAAGCGGATGTTCGAAGATAGAATCAGGACTGTCCCGTCTCCAGAGGTGAAGGCTGTGGGCATTGATCTTCACATATTAAGCATGCTTCGTCTGTCCACAGAACGTTGCATAAAAACGTCCTATCCGTAGTCTGTCATAAACAAAATTGCGTCCAGAGAGGGCGATCGTCTGGAAACAGATATGCGCTCCGCGAGCAGTGGTATGGATGCCATTGATCGTCATGAAGTACTCTGAAGACTATCGGTTGGTACAATCCAAATTCTCGTGAGATTCTCCACGGCTGTAGTTCCATAACTGTAATTACAGCGCCTTCATTGGATTTCGTCCGTAAAGTCGGTAAGTGCATTCACGTTTGCCGTAGGCATTCCTCTTCGTGTCTCACGAAGATTCTGCTACGATTATCCCAACACCTTAGCGTCTGGATGACGCGGACCAGCACAACGCAGCGCGTGTTCACGTGCTGCAGCACCAGCTCGAATGTTACAGGTGCCGATGGTTAAGCGAATATCGCAGTATCCTTCATGTGTGTATGCCAAGAACATTGGATCAAAACTGATCCCTACGGTGTCCTGTCTCTTGAGGACACCTGCCAAACCGCTCTGCATTCCAATTCACTGCTGAGAATTGACAGTCTCAGGACATATTTGCATGTTGGTTTTTGACAAAGAAACACACTATAGGAACAATGCGCTCAAGATTCGTTTCACTCTGTGTATAAATAATTTTAACATACGTATTATAGCGTGTACGCCCGTTGCTAAGCAATGACTCTCTAAACAACTCCCGTTGCTAGGCAATAGATTCATAAAACGCACCACTTGACTAGCTTGCAAGCGGTGTTCTCTACGCAGTCCGTGACACAGCAGCTTGCCGAAACAGTAGAAGAACTTGAAACCGTGTTTTCTGTGTGGTCGGTTCCGAGATGTTAGAAACAGACGGCGGAGTTAATTCAGTTGAGTCGAAAGAAATGGAGTGAGTTGGTTAGTGAGTGAGTGAGTGAGTTGGAGGATTCCTGCAATTCAGTCATTGTGAGCTGTTGTTATTAGAAGCTGGTAGCTGAGGCTCGGGGACAGTTCGGAAACCCAGAGTTAGGGTACGTCCGCCGTTGCAACTCTCTACAAAGCAACGGCTAGTGAAGACTGTTAACAGACTAAAGAGATTTAATGAGTGCTGTGGTGAACTGCTGAATACGTGAATTAGCGATAGTGACATAGTTACTTGTAGTTACTATCTGTGAGTGGCAAATAAATCCAGTTACCAATCAAAACTCAGTCTATACTCACTGCGTATTGTGGTAGAATACTCTGTTATATTAATGAAAAGAAGCTGCCTAATAACGACTTTCTTCTGTTCTTGTAGCTCCTGCCGTTGTGTTACGTAGTTCATGATATGTTTTCGAAAATGTGCTCATAATATTACATACATTTAGCTGTTTCAAAAACTTAAAAGATTTACGAAGAAAATGTACTGGACCTATAATATGTGTCCATTCTTCTCTGTAGCTTTTATTCGAAATATTTTTCTCTTGGGCGAGTATTCAGCGAGACGAGAGTGTAACCGCATGTGAAGTCCCCTTTAAACAGGTTCAACATCAATGAAAATATAAATACATTAAACCCTTGTTAATCAGGATTAATTGGGGGAGCCGATATCCGGATCAAGCAATAAACCGAATTGACGAAGCAAAAGATAACCCTAGAAGACAAAAATATTCTTAAAGAAACAAAAAAACGGAAAATTTAACAATCGAGGAAGCGCTAATGAAAATAAATTAAAATACTATATCACTGCAGAAATTTCTTCCACTGTCAGAAACTGAAATCCAGGGCCTCTTTCATCCAACTCAAGTCAATCTTGGATATTTTCTTGCGTCTTGGTCCCTCCAGCTGCCCTCTTATCTAAAAGTCCTCTTGCTCTGATCTCTATTGCTCCTACATTCCACGTGCCTTCAAAGTATACACTGAACTGTGAACATAATTTTTCATTTTTCATATATTTATCCCGATTATCCGACACCCAAATTAACTGTAACTGGAATAACCAGGGTTTATCCTAACTTAAAATTTTTGCATAATCCTCGCCAACAAGTTTCATGTTAATCCATGTACAGAGTCTGGAGGTGGAAAGGGAGGACACTCTCTCTCTCTCAGACACAGTCGAACACACATGACTCAGGGCATATGCGTTTATATCATGCAAGTCGTGCAAGTATGGCAGGACAATTCGACTTTTATATTTAGGCGAGGAACATTAATTTGAGATTTCGGCAAACACATGGCACCATCCATCCGACAATGTATGGAGGACTGAAACTGATTAGACTCAGTTAAGTGTAAAGCGATTCTTGGTAAGAGTGTTTTTCAAGGTGAACCACAAGGTTGAAGAAGGTTGCAAGACCGAGATGGACGTCGGAGGAATACGAAGAGGATGATTTACGAGAGCTAACATAAGGAGATGAATACAAAATGGTGATCGGCATTCACGTATTTGGTCTTCATGTTCTGACTGGTCACATTTTACTATCTCAAATTTGTGGGCTTCTCTCCATCGGCAATCCCATTATAGATTTCGAGAGAAATTCTCACCAAACGCGTTTGAAATATCCGCTACTTTTCTTAAATTTCAATCAAACTCGAATTATGTCGACAGATTTTAATACAATTCCTCCCCCCGCCAAAACCTGTAATGACAATTCATCCTGTGGCAGCCGAGTTGTTACATGCCCACAGACGAACTGATACACGTGTGCATGACTACGTAATTGGTTCTGTTCTCATTTTTCTTTTGCAAAAGGGCCTAAAAGTATGCATCCGCCCTAAAATAGACCAGAGTTCTTAGAACACCATTGTGCCAAGAAGCAAGTAAACTCGCAGGGGTAGTTCGTAAAAAGGAAATGCCGTGTGCACATTTTTATCAAGAAGTGTGGAAAGGACTGACAGAACTATAAGTAACGATCGTAAAATTCCCTCACATGATCTGTCCCTCTACTTCGGGTTGGAAGTTCAGCTATGCAGTCACTAATGAAAATATATCCCCAGATGATAGGATGATTAATGAGGAGTTGGAATGGATTTGAAAGGGAGCTGTCGTGTCCTGAGGTATTATCCAGAAAATGTTCCTGTACGGACTGAGAAAACTACGAAAAACCTGTCAAAACAGCCTATGTCTCCGATGAGATTCAAGGGAGCACCTCCCAAATATAAGTAGGTGACACACTGCTACCCCAGCCTTCTCGGTAAGTCTGTCTTCAAATATACTAAGAGAAAGTTACGAGAGAGAGTCAGTAAATAGGTCACAAATAGAAGTAAAACAGCTGTAATGGACGTAATATATTTTCTATTTGTATCAGTAGGTAGCAGCAGAGTCAAATTTCAAGACGATCTAGGTAACAGACGCACATGCGCATGTTCTGAGGCTGGTTTCAGTAATCAAAATGGCGACTGTGCTTGAGGTATATACTACAGAAAAGGCGGCCCGGGTTTGATCCCGGGGTAACTGTGACATTTTTATGTCACATGTTACAGGTGGTAATGACGCCATCCTTGGTGAGTTTGGCCGAACCATGGCTGTCTTTGGTAGGGACGTATCATGGACCAGGGATGCGTTGGGACACAGCTTTGGGACACCTCCTTGTGGTTCCGCCGGGCAACGACAGCCCTCTTCCGGGGCTGGCGGCTAAGTTCCAATAAAGGGTGATGGCTTTATGACCAGAGCCTCCCACGCGGCGGCATAATGATTCTTGGGTGTCACTACGGTGTACCCGGGACGAATGCGGGAGAGCACTCCTATGGGGTAGCTTCGGCTATTTGAGTTGTCTCCCTAGAGTACCGATAAGGTGCCGCAAGCCTTAGGGCTCAACACTCTAAAACGGTTTGACAACCCATGTAGAGAGGAGGGAATGAGGGAGCTCATAAGCTAACCCCAGGGGCGACTTTANCATGGACCAGGGATGCGTTGGGACACAGCTTTGGGACACCTCCTTGTGGTTCCGCCGGGCAACGACAGCCCTCTTCCGGGGCTGGCGGCTAAGTTCCAATAAAGGGTGATGGCTTTATGACCAGAGCCTCCCACGCGGCGGCATAATGATTCTTGGGTGTCACTACGGTGTACCCGGGACGAATGCGGGAGAGCACTCCTATGGGGTAGCTTCGGCTATTTGAGTTGTCTCCCTAGAGTACCGATAAGGTGCCGCAAGCCTTAGGGCTCAACACTCTAAAACGGTTTGACAACCCATGTAGAGAGGAGGGAATGAGGGAGCTCATAAGCTAACCCCAGGGGCGACTTTATCATGTAGGTTGCCCTGGTCGCAACTCATGACTAACTGGTGTCGCACTCCCATTAATCATCTTGGATACCCCTCTCCCCCCGAACACGCACTCTTGGTCCTGGAGGCTTGTGAGGGTTTCATTCACTACAGGACCAAACCACCTAAGCCAAGGTGTGAGGCATCGTTCTAAGGGCTGCATGGCACTGGGGTGGTAATTAGCCAGTGTCTTGAACGATCCCCTCGGGGCACCAGGAAGCACCCCGTTGTATTTATGCCTTCCACCCTTAGGGGGCGCTGCGGGTGGCAACCTTTTAAATCCCCAAAACTCGTGGGACCAAAATGAAAGGAACAAAAAAGAACGGTCGTAAAGACCTTAAACTTAAGAGGGACCCCTCAAAGGGGATCCCTGTGAGAAATGCTTCAGCAGGGGGCTGGAAGATCTGGTGAACCACTAAGGAACCCAGGAGCAGCCAGCGAACCTGCTACTGAATTTTCAGCCAAAGGCAGGGACGAACCAGTCGTTCGGAACCTACCTAAGGTAAAACTCTATTGGGAGTCAGTAGTACTGACATACCATTACAGGAGACTAGCACTTCTATCATACCTGTAGTAGGAGAAGGATTGGGATACCTAGTCGCTGGAGTAGGTGGACTCCGTCTAGCGAAAAAAAGCCTTGTCTGGATGCGCCACACGGAAGTTGAAAAAGGCAAGAGCTGGGGCAAGCATAGCAGGAACTGGAGGCAGTCAGCAACCAGGAAATGGAAGCTGGGGGCAAGCATAGCAGGAACTGGAGGCAGTCAGCAACCAGGAAATGCAAGCTCGTCCAAGCAGGGAGAAACCCCCACCGGTACCTTTAAGAGGCCAAGGTCGGAGGACAGTACCCCTACAGAAAGGGCCATAACTCCGAAAAGGTCCAGGGACTCTAAGGGACCAGAGACTTACAAGGAGGCTCTGCCCAACATAAAGGTAGCTATTTTCAAGGTAACTTATCCTGAGGATAAGCTTACCGAAGATGACCAAAATTCCATTCTGGAAGCACTGGGGGAGGTGTTACGTAGGACTCCAAAAGGACAACTACCACACCTGAAATCCTACAGACTAGTGGTTGCGGTGCAAGGGCCAAGATGGCCCACCCTTTATTCATTCCTTCATTCATTCGTCATACTACAGAAGAGAAACCTTCTCTTGTGCGTTTATATGGGCAAAAGGACTAGATGAAAGGATATTCATAATGTAATGTACATAAACGACTTAAATGCTTCTTGAAACGTAACTCTATCAGAGAATTCGTCGACCAGTAGATTTACGTTATATGCGTATTTCAGCAAATCCTTACAATGAACTGAAATATACCAAAACTGAAATATAGTTCAACAAAATTTCGCATGCGTTTACCATGCCGAAATTGTTCCAAATCAGTTATGTGGCATTAGATTACTATATTCTGGGGTGTGACGTCGTGTATTCTGGCAGGTTGTTACCAACGTTTCGGAGGAACATGCTGCCTCAATCCTCCGAGTAGAAGGTCAGAAGGCGGAGGAGGCGAGTTCCTCGTAAAAGTTAATAATGTTCTACCAAACTACACGGTGTCACATTCGACAGACCGTCATCTTCACCTTTACCGCTTTGAGAATCTCAAGTCTTATGTCGGTCGATATTGCATTCAAGCATCATCAGTGAACACTTTCCGCAAAAGGAAATATTACTCTTGCATTATGCAACTTAGCGTGAGATCACCGTCAGCCGAATGATTTTGCCGGGGGTCATCCGCTTTGCAGCTTCTGCACAAGATACTTTCGTAACAATCATAGCATTGGACAGCAACTAAGTGGAAAAAAGGTGTAAGAAGGAATCTGCTTTTCATGTTTGTTTTTATTTCCCACCACTTTCACTGAGACAACCTTGACATTAAGAATTTTCCACTGATAAGTTAGATTTATTCTTCATGATCATAAATGTAATGCAGTTTCTCGTGTCGTATGGAAACTGACTGACTGACTGACTGACTGTATTACTTGCTCATAGACTGGTTGACTCACAGTATGACTGACTCATGAAATGACTTACTGAATGACTTGCTGGCTGGCTACTGACTGACTGACTGACTGATTTACTTACTCACAGACTGGTTGCGTCACAGTATGACTGACTCACAAAATGACTTACTGAATGACTTGCTGGCTGGCTACTGTCTGACTGACTGACTGATTTACTTACTCACAGACTGGTTGCGTCACAGTATGACTGACTCACAAAATGACTTACTGAATGACTTGCTGGCTGGCTACTGTCTGACTGACTGACTGATTTACTTACTCACAGACTGGTTGACTCACAGTATGACTGACTCACAAAATGACTTACTGAATGACTTACTGGCTGGCTACTGACTGACTGACTGACTGACTGACTGAGTGGTTGACCCTCAGTCTAACTCACACACTGATACATTGTGGCTGACTCTCAGCCTCACTGTCTAACTATCTCTGCCAAGCAGATTACCTCTTCGGAAGCTAATATTTGTTCAATTACTCGAGAAAATTTTCGTATCATTTTACTCAAAGCGATGGTTCATTACCAGACTCCACCACTGATGCCTATCCTGAGCCACATGAATATATGTTGTCACAGCGGTGACTGAAAACGGTACTATCGTCTGGGAAACGATGCCATGAAGTCTGGTAGAACTTTTCTGACGTTGCGGAGGAACGTACTGCACCCATCTTCAGTGCCAAAACGTAAGGCAACCAAGCGGCAAACATAGTGACTATGTGGCTTATACTTCAACCCTGAAGACGGAGGCAGTATGTTCCTCCGAAACATAGGTAAACTGATACCATACTAGACGGAGTCACGTCCCAGACGATGACACTGCTCAGACGAATGAAGTACATACGCACCGAGGCGCACACAGGCTTTCAGAGTTCATTCTTTCCTTCAGGGTTTCCTGCACATGCGTGACCTACACACCCCACCCCATCCCGGTGCATAATATCTGGAGAGGAGCACAAATAGTTCTTCCGTCTTGTCGCTTTCTGAACCAGCTCGATCTTTGGTGGATTTCACTGCGCATAGTGAAACTCTCAAATTACGCAGTTTCAGATATGAGTGAACTGTAGAGCATTAACACACTGCAAGAAAGTAGGTCACATCGTGCGAACACTTGTTTGTTTCTGTGTATTGTGTCTATCGTGTGAGTATTTAAAATATTTTTAACTTGTGAATGTCTCACTCTTATATTTAACTGTTATACAAGATGGTTTCTGAAAATCAAGCTAAGTATACAAATTCATATAGTCATTAGAAAATGTCAGCTTCTGCCGTCACATTCTGAAAAAGAGACGTTCCAAGAGCATGTTGTTCGTGTCGCGTGGTGATACTTTTGACGCCCCTTAGGCTGTCACATTTTACCGGCGCTAGTTAGTGGCCGGCATTAGTTCAATGGCGCACTGACATTGGCTACTGGAATGTGGAGCGCACGATATGTCTTCGTCATGTGCATCAACGCAAGCGTGCTGCACCGCATTGCAGTTGTGAAGTTCGCCAATGGCAATGGGTATACGAGGGGGTACCCAAAAGAAACCGAACTTATTTTTTTTTACTTATTTATTCAAATTTTAAGCACAAACCTTCAATCTCCTTCAAAGTACTCTCCACTTACACTAACACACTTGTCTAGTCTTTTATTCCATTTTTCAAAACATTGTTTAAATTCATCTTTTGAGATGCTTGACAGCGCCTCCGTCGTTTTTTCCTTTCATGTCTCTTTTCATTCGAGGAAACAAAAAAAAAGGCGCACGGGGCAAGGTCGGGTGAGTATGGAGGGTGAGGAATAGGGGTAATACCATTTTTGGTCAAGAATTGTCGTACAGACAGGGCTGTGTGAGCAGGGGCATTGTCATGATGGAAAAACCAGTCACCCGGCTGCCACAAATCTGGCCACTGAGCTTTAAGTCACTCCCGACAGCTCCACAATTTCTTCAATGGTCCGTCGTCGATCTTCCTTGATGATTTCACGAATTTTTTCAACATTTTCATGTGTTCGGGCCGTGGAAGGACGACCAGAACGAGGTTTGTCATCAATTGACATTTCACCATTTTTGAAACGGGAAAACCACTCAAACACTTGAGTTTTCCCCATAGCATCGTCCTTGTACGCCGTTTTTAACATTTCAAGAGTTTCTGTTCCACTTTTCCCGAGCAAAAAGCAGAATTTCACCGCCGCACGCTGTTCACGAAAATCAGCCATTGCAAAAACGACGATCACACAAAACAGTTGTCACTATAAACTCTGCCGAAACTAGTCCTTACCTTCTGAAGCAACGGTAGTCGGCTTATCGACTCAGGAATGTTAGCTCTATGCGCTCGTAGCGGCAAAACGCGGTACTACAAAAGCTCTGCCCACAAAAAAATTAGTTCGGTTTCTTTTGGGTACCCCATCGTACATGTAACAATATAAAGTCCCATAATATCCGGAGGGTGTGTGTGTGAAAGTTTTAAGTTATTATCTTACAGGAAGGTGAAAGGTGGAATGTAGTCGTCTTCGATTTCCGTACCTTACTCTGCTAATTTTGCCTCTGGGACTAAGTAAAATAAATGTCAAATGAAAACAAACGACTAGGGCCATTTGAGCCGAGAAATGGGATACAATTTTCGGACTGTAATTCCTACGAGCTGTGCGATGAGAATTGGAGTGTGGAATAAACATGCACAGAATAAGGTTTTACACTCAACGACTCTTACAATGCTCAGTAATGCAGGAAAATATGTGACGAAGTACCGGTGATCGAGCTGGCCAAGGTGTGTGCTACTATGCTCTTTCAATTAATTCACCTAAGAAGTTGATATTCAGACCTCCATGAACAATCTTTTTATACGAAACAAGACTCACCTACTGTACAGGTGTCTGAATACACTTTCCTCAAAAAGAAGAGCTATATAATAATTCTCCGATTCATAATAATTTCTTCAGCACAATTCTTAATGACTAATAGGGAGAGTCCCTTGAAAAATTATAATAAAATTTAATCACAGTGGCCTCGCGGTCTAAGACATGAAATGCCATACGCCCGCTGGAAAACTAGCATCAAGGGTTGGAATCCCACTCAATGCATGGATCTCTGTATTAAGTAGCGGCTTTACGACGGGATGACTCCCAGTCGAAGGTGCCCTACCGACTGTCATAGGTTAAAGGCAC
This sequence comes from Cryptotermes secundus, assembly GCF_002891405.2. Taxonomy (NCBI): domain Eukaryota; kingdom Metazoa; phylum Arthropoda; class Insecta; order Blattodea; family Kalotermitidae; genus Cryptotermes; species Cryptotermes secundus. The sequence continues at coordinate 469,145 of NW_019741305.1, read as the reverse complement.
GTCCCCATTACTCGTGCTCGTGCTCATGCTCGCGAGTAATGTGGTCGATATTACGTCACAAGACAAGCAAATTTTAAATTTTAAATTTAGAAACAATAGCCAATAAATTAAAATACGACTACAGCCTATACACACTACGAGTAAATATACGGATCCTCACGCGCCGAAGCCTGGCGAGCAACTGAAGTAGTGTGGACGAAGATTCACGAGCACGAGTAATGTGGATGCGCCTTAAGAAACTGAAGAGAAACGAAGCATTTCACAGATTACCTATGCTCGTAGTGTTAGCAACAAGAAAAGAAGAAGAAGAAGAAGAATTAGATACAAGTGTTGTACAAGTATAAAGCATAATATAAAGAAATAAAATAAGAATAATTTACTCTGGATAAATTCCTTTTCGAAATTAATCTCTCATGTCAAGAAATTCTGCCCCATTAAAACAGCATGACATGTCGGAAACACAGTATAGCACTAGAACCTATATTTAGGTCATCAACTGAGAGAGCCTCAGTCTTTTCAAATTAAATAAACTCATACACACAAAAAGACTCTGTTTCGGGGATATAACGCCGTGCAGTCCGTTGAAAGTCAACGGAATTTTCGGAGGGACACATCGCCTCCATATTTATGGTCGAATAAGTAAGATGGAGATATTTTTTGTTCCGAAACATCAGTTGACTTTCAAAGGACTAAATGGTGTTATGTCATATAAAAACATAATACTCTTGGTCCCAATCAGAATAGCGACTGGCTACGGGCTAGACGACCGAAGGGCCCGATTTCGAACCACGACAAGGTCAGAAATTTTCTCTTTTCCACGTCTTCCATACCGGCTCTGGGGCCCACCCAGCCTCCTATCCAATGGGTACCGGGGAATATTTCTCCGGGGGTAAAGCGGCCGGGGCATGAAGTTGACCATTCACCTCCAAGTAGTGCTGATGTTAAGAAAATGTGGATCTATATATCCACTCCCACTTACACCTTCATGGCGTAGTGTTTAATTAGTTAAGTACAGGGACAACTTTATTTTTAACTCACTCTTCACAAGCACCCCTATGAGAGCATACACACGCGCCTATCAGCTGTAAGGGCGGTGGGCTAGACGACCATTGACTTTCTTGATCTGAGGGTCAGACTCCGCCAGTTTCACCCAAGTGAATGCGTTGGACTGGTCTCAAGAGCCGAAGCCGGCGAACTTTTGTCTCAGGCGAAGTATCAGAGGCGCAGTTTAGTCTGTAATTCAAAGATATTTTCAGTCGGGTGTGGCAGGACTTGCTCACGCAGAGAGACAAGGGGAGCTCACCTTGAATTTCACTCACATCTCGGGCCTTCAACGAGCAGCTGATAATATGGCCACCTGGACACGTAGATGGCGTGTCAAGCTCAATTAAACCAAATCTACGTACATCAATTTCACCAACCAAAAGATTAATCAGCGATCAGTCTCACTAAATGGAGTAAGAATACCACCTGCCAACACAGCAAAGTACCTCGGAATGTCACTTGACGCCAAACTCCGATGGAAGGAGCATATTCAGAAGAAGCAAGAGGAACTGCAAATCAAATTTCGAGAAATGTACTGGCTGACCGGACGTCGATCAGAATTGTCAATGTACAAGCTGCTCCTGTATAAACAAATGCTGCGACCAGTCTGCACATATGGCGTCCAATGCAACATCGAAGTAATCCAACGGTACCAGAACAAAATACTAAGACGCATAGCAGATGCGCCCTGGCATGTACGCAACAGGGACCTCCATCGGGACCTCGGTGTCGAAACAGTCGCATCCATTATTGCAAGATACGCCACCTCACACGAAAACCGACTTCGACAACACGTCAGTGAAGAAGCGTCCAGGCTCCTAAATGTGGGAAACCTAACCAGGCGACTCAAACGGACCAAACCTTACGAACTAGCCAAGCAGCCCGACAGCTAAGGGATCCGATGGGCGAACTTAATTTCATATAATCTTAGTAACTTAGTGTCAAATTAAAACAGATTGTTAGTTCAAGCGAACTAGTCTTTGTAACATTTTGCTTACTTCTTGTAGCAGCCAGTAAATAATAATAATAAAAAAAAAACATTTCGGGTAACTTCCAGTTCTCTATCTCACCGTGTCATAATTCTGGCAATAAAAGGTCAAAGGTAAAGCTGTTCCTGTACTTAATTAAGCACTACACCACGAAAACGTACGGGGAGCTGATGTATAGACCCACACGTTCTTGACCTCGGCACTAATTGAAGGTGAGGGATCAACGTCACGACCCAACCATTTTGTCCCTGGGGAGAAAGCTCCCAGCACCCACTGCATAGGAGGCCGCATGGACTCCAGATTCGATCTGGGCGACGTTGAGAAAATTCTTGACTCAACCGGGACTCGAACTCTGATCCCATGGCCATCCAGCCCGTGTACAGTCGCTATACTAACCGCACTATCCCGACTCCTACTATGTTTCTGGCCACAATTATTGCAAAATAGATAAACTTGTAAACAGCTTCATAACTTAGCGCATATGCCGCATTTCCTTCGAGAAGATTCCTCGGAACTCTAGACAGGTTCAGGTGTTGGGCACCGAAGCAAGAAAGGAGCAGGCTCCACTAATTTCCCTCGTAAAGAACGTCTAATTGTACTAATGGTCTACAAGGTCCCTTCACTTCAGTTAAAAATTATGTTAAATGACACAAATTCCGTCCCAAGTGCAAACAATATATATTATATGTCTTTGATCTTGTTCTTTCTACACTACATGTTTCGGCCTCTATCGGCCATCATCAGGTGTATACTCTTAACGTTGCTGCCACACTGAACCCGGTCTAAAATTTAACATTTAAAAACACAATGTCACATTCNTCAGTGTGGCAGCAACGTTAAGAGTATACACCTGATGATGGCCGATAGAGGCCGAAACATGTAGTGTAGAAAGAACAAGATCAAAGACATATAATATATATTGTTTGCACTTGGGACGGAATTTGTGTCATTTATCGTGTAGAGTGCAACAGGATGCTTAAATATAATATTGTAAAAATTATGTATTCATTTCTCCGGTGAGTGAGTTTTACGCCACTGAGCCTCGCATCTCTGCTAGACATAATTTGACGCTTTTCAGACGACCGAGCTTATTTTGCGTATGACGAAACAGGCGCTACTGCCTGTTTTCAAAAGTTCGAATAAATAATTTCAAAAGTTCTCAAAATCTGAGAAAATCAGCAAATGTGAGAAGTCTTGTTCGTAATCAAACGGGCCAAGACGACGTTGAGGTTCGGCTGGAACGCCGTCAAGACGTGCTGAACGGTGGATATGTAGCTGCAGTGCGCGATCTTAACTTCTGCGCCTTCATGCTCCGGCCATTCTGAAAGAGGCGAAGGCCTCTGATGACAATCGAATCTCAGTTCTTAGGTTATTTATCTGGCATTAAGTCACTATAGTAACTGAGCTACACTGGCTAGTCGATACGCTTGTTATTACAGGCATACCTAGAAGGTACTGCACGTTCTGTTCCAGATCACCGCAATAAAGCGAGTGCCACGAATTTTTTGGTTTCCCATTGCATATAAAATTATGTTTACAGTATACTGTACTCTATTAAGTGTGCCATAAGCATGATGTATACGTCTCGTAAGAAGCAATGTACAGACCTCAATTAAGGATACTTTATTGCTGAAAGATGTTATTAATTATCTTTTCTCTTGAACACGTAGAGGCCATTGTACGGTTATTATTTGGCCCAGTTTCAATATTATTGTGTCTCAGTGAATAGGGAGGACCGTGGAGGGGCAGAGAGACGTGCGAACGGCCGGTAGGTGGAGCAGTCAGAACACATACAGCATTTATCAATTAAGTTATTCGTCTTACATTGGCGCAGTTCATGGCGTCCCAAAACAACTACAATAGTTACATCATAACAGTTATAATAATAACGCGAATATTACCAAATTGTGACACAGAGACACGAAGTGAGCACATTCTGTTGGGAAAATGGAGTCGACAGATTTGCTGGACGCAGGGTTGCCATAAACATTAAATTTGTAAAAAAATAAGCCATATCTCTGAAGCACAACAAAACGAGGCATGCCTGTATAAACTTAAGAAATTATAATTCATTAAAGTATCAAGTAACTAATTGCCTAATTTCATGGAAAAGAGTCCATCCGAGAAGCTAAAAGTCGTTCAGCAAGTCAAGAATTCGAATAAATAAGCAAGAAATGTGATTTTTTATTCCTTTCGTTCGTTCTGAAATATTTGCTTTTTTTTAAAAGAAGAATGCCCAAGGCAAAAGTATTTGAGAACAGAGAGTTCAGGAAAATATTTTGTTAAGTATTTGTTTAAAGTGGCTTTAACTCTACGTCATCACAAGGCAGCGACGTAGCTCGTTACGTCATCAGAATAATACTGTGTTCTACAGGGTGAATCGCTGCTTTCGATGATGGCTGCAGAATCTAACAATTAAACCTATAAGTCATTCAGTTGTGTAATCGAACTAAGCAAAATATGATTATTTACATTTTCATTTAAAACTGACTGGTACCAGGGAGAGTGAGTTAAGCAGGTCACAAATGGATAATAAACGTACAAATTTTATAATCGAACCTATAAAAAAACATCTATTTCTCGACATATCTTCCTCAAACAGTGATACATTTGTCCCTTTCTCGCTTCAACAGTGCGTGGAAACCCTCAGACTAGAAATCTTTTGATTGTTGCCTCAGCCACTTCCGCAACTCCGTTTCATCATCTGCGACTTTCGAAGGTCCTTGAGACAATTTCTCGACTCAGTTGTGAATCGCTTTTTGAGACAACACTTCCAACCACAACAAGGAAATATTTCTTTACTAATGTAAATTGCACTGAGTCCTTTTGCCCATAAAAGACGTACAACAGAACCCTGCTATTCTTTATTACACACCTCAAACACTGTCGCCATTTTGACTACTGAAACCAAACTCTGCGTCTGCTACATAAACTGCCATGAAGCTTGACAGTGCTGATACCTAGTGACACACATAGAATATCTTTTTCATCCATTACAGCTCTTTTACTTCCATTTGTGACATAATTACTGACCCTCCCTCGAATTGTTCAATTAATACGAGCTTCACAAATTTGTAAAAACAATTTATTATTTCCAAGATCTTCAAGATGCAATACCAGCCAAGTACATGGAGCTGAGTCACTCGGCCACTCAAGAAATTCTCAAAATTTTACGGAGCCGGAAGATTCATTACCATGTACGCCGGGTTTGACCCTGGACGATATAAAGAACCTCCACATCAGGATAGCCAGGTGGCACAATATCTGCCCCATATAAG
>NW_019741305.1:435100-463482 GCF_002891405.2 Cryptotermes secundus | reverse complement strand
TCAAAGTGGCGTCCGAAGTAAGGGCGAGTGAAAGAACAGTTACAACAGAGACCGAAACATGTAAAGGTGTTAAGTTTTTATGTAGTAAAAAACTTACAAGTCACATTGGACGGAGTGATTTATAATTGTATTTGTATGCATTCCTCTGCTGTCCCATGCGTGCTACATACCCCGATCATATCAGAATACTTCATTTCATCTTTCCAACATTATCTGGCGAGGAGGACATATCTGGAAGCTCCTCCATATGCAACTGTCAGCAGCCTCCTGTCACTTCCTACTTCTTAGGTGCAAAGAATCTCTTCAGACTTGTCTTCTTCCACCAAGAGCGAGCGGTGCATCCAATAAATACAGGAGAGAATAGCGACATGTGCAACTGAGCCCCCCCCCCCACACCTGACTGCAGCGGCTTCTTCAGCTTTCAGGCACTTTAACTGTCCCTTACAATTTATAATGAGTAATTTTAATTCTAATCAGTGCCTCACTAAGTGTGAACGAGAAAATGTTTGAAGAAAGCAGTCTTCTGGGATGTGGCACCGTATATATGTGGTGTTAACCGACGTTTCGAAGGAACGTACCCACCCCATCTTCAGGGTAGAAGGAAAAATAAGAAATCCGCAAGCGAAGAGACCGTGAGAACCGGTACAAGCCCACTGCTTTCTTCATAGTCACCGCGGTGAAAACCTCAAATCATACAAGAAAATGTTTACCTATGTGGATCAGCGTGTATGGGAGATGTACCTGAAAATGGCCGTGTGCGGCCGGAACATGTGCTAGCAGCGTACACGAGTGAACGCAAAATGAGAGTGGGAGTTCGCGAACAGCCAGCTCAGCAATGAACATGCTCAGTACAACTGAAACGGGATAATGAATCGAGTGACCAGACAGACCAGACAGCTAAGTAACAGCTCTGTGGACAGGTTTCCCCGGCAATGAGAGGAAACGCAATAATAGAAGAGACGTTCTCTGTGCTGTCAGTGCCGAGGCTTTATAACGAGGACTAGTGGTCGGAACCAAGTAGCTGTACTGAGCCTGGGTTGACAGAGACACTTTATATATTAACATGTTTAACATGTAAATATCCTTTACGTTATGACAAATGACTTACTACAACAGACTATGACTCTGACAAAAGACAGACTTGTCCTCTCGTCAGAGAAGGAGCCCCACAAAAACAAGACCGAAACTGTCAAACAGTAATAAATATCTGGTCATGAGCCTCAGACTGGGCTCGACACCAAGACTGACTGTGACACAGCAGACAGGAAAACAAAAATATACTTATCCGAAAGGCCGCAAGAATTCCCGAATTAAATCGGCTTTCATTTCGTTTCAGCTCTCAGCTCCTGGTCCGTATACGTTTCAGCTGTCACTGTACAGCGCTCACTCTTATCACTCATGGAGCTGAGACCTCCCTGAGAAGCCACCAGTTGTGCAGCTACTCAGCAAGTTCCCAGCATTTTATGGAACCCGAAGGTTCATTACCGTGTTCACAAACAGTCCTCTACTAGTCCCTATCCTGAGCCAGATTGATCCAATCCATACCATTCTATTTCTCTAAGATCAATCTTAATATTGTTCACCCACCTACGCCTTTGTCTTCCTGGTGGTGTCTTTCCTTCTGGCTTTCTCACCAATATCCTATATGCATTAATTTGAGTCCCATTCGTGCTACATGCCCTGCTCATCTAACCCTCCTTGACTTGATCATTCTAATTATACTTGACGAAGAGTAAAAGTTATGAAGCTCCTCATTATGCAGTTTCCTCCAGCCTCCCGTAACTTCATCTCTCTTCGGTCCAAATATCCTCAACACCCTGTCTCAAACACCCTCAGTATGTTCCTCCCTTAATGTCAGAGACCAAGTTTCACACCCATACAGAACCACAGGCATAATTATAGTTTTGTATGTTCTAATTGTTATGTTTTTAGACAGTAGACGGGAAGACAAAAGGTCCTGGACTGAATTGTAGCAAGCATTACCCGTGTTCCTGTCACCCTTCCTACGCTGTTTATTCTGCACGGCCCCCCAGAGGATCGGAATGCTTTGCTGAGAGGTTTGAGGTTCAGTCCTCTGCGTGCAGCTCGGAGACTCTCATTTAGGGAGGTCCGTGATAAGGGCTCGAGATTGCTACTCACATGCAACCCCTTCACCTGGCGCATGTTGTCCATAAGCCTCGGGACACGTGTATGACGCCATGTATAAAAAGACGTAATCTGGACAGAAGTCGGTTCAAGGTATCATTGGCCGCGCCATAGCTCAAGCGGTTAGTCCCTGGCTTCCCACCGCGGCGGCCCGGGTTCGATCCCGGGTCTGGTCAAGTGGGATTTGTGGTGGACAAAGTGGCGCTGGGGCAGGTTTTCTCCGAGTACTTCGGTTTCCCCTACCAATCTTCATTCCACCAATTGCTCCACAACCACCCTCACCTATCATCTGGGGCTGGTACAACAGGCCAGAAGTGGCAGCAGTACAATGACTTAGTCCCACCTCACTAGCAATAAAAAAGGGGGGGAGGTCATTATTGTCAGCACCGGAACTTGAAAAGGGTAAAATTACGAATTCTTCCTAACAGTAGAGGTGATCGCACGCATAGCAAACATTTTGTTGTAATGGTTTAATATAAAGGTTTCCGGCTACAGGCTGGAGCTGCAAAGGCAGGGTGGAATGCAAAATTCAAGACGCGAATTCTGATTATTTCCCGCGACAATGTTCCAGACTATACCGAGTTCGTCACTGACACCTGGAGGAAAATGGCGGTCAATCGTCGTGGAATATTGTAGCGTGCAGAAACGTTGCTATGCAACGACCGCGAGATAGATATACCGTAGCCGTTTCTAGGCAACGGCTCGATAACCACGTTCCGGCAGCAATGGCACAGCAACAGAGGAACGGTGTGCCGAGAGGTTATAAGCGAGAAGAGGTGGTTATAAGCGAGAAGAGGTTTAGAGCTGAATCAGGGAGTGTTCCGTGTGAAGGCGGAATCGAAAACCTCCACCGTAAACCTGCGAGCAGTAGGAGGCGACGAAAAGGTAACCCACTGCCTGGGGGATATAAATACGGGGACCTGGCTCTCCACATTGGAGGGAGTCTCAAATTTGAGACAGTAAAATATGGCGATGAGTCACGCAGGACTCGAATCTGAGAATGACTATGCTGGCGAGTGCCAGGAGCAATGGTAAACGACAGACTTATCCTCTCGTCAGAGGGGATCTTACGTAAGGACTATGAAAGCAAGAGTTCAGTTAGAAGAAAAATTGCTGGTGGCGAGTCTGAAAGTGCTTTTCGCACAAGAGGAACTGGTTGCGGTTAACCTCATGTTGTAAAGTAACTCTGACTTCGAGCTGAGTCAGTTGATAGGCAGGCGGTGAAGAAATGGCAGAGAGTTAATTGCAAGAGTGCTCAGTTGAAAGTCCGGAGACTTAATGTGTGATATTTGGAGTGTGTAATTCAGTGAGACTCTCATAGTTCCTGTGTTAAAATCAGTCTGCTAGGAAAAGGCTAGTTGAGGTTGTAACAGAGTGGGGATACTAGTCTGTGTGTGTCAGTGATCTGTAAATTGTAGTCCGAATGGGTCAATAAATCGAGTTACCAATCCGAAAACCCTGTATAGTCACTCCATACTATGTGACGACCTGTATCCCTGATCTTGATGTTTATTACTTAGTTTTATTACTAGCTTTAAGTTGAAATATTTACGCGAAGCAGGAAGTGGAGGCAAATGAATATCTCTTCTCATGACCCATTACAGGACTGAACATAGCAGCAGTGTTCGACAGTGATAAAACGGCAAAAAAAAAAATCTCCGCTGTCGGCAAAAATCGTAAGGTGTGGGCTTCAAATACTGTGCCGCCATGAAGGCTACGGCGGCGCCACAGCAAGAAGGCGCGACCTGGGTATGAGGTCTAAGCCAGGCTGGCCGTGCAAGTTAAACTAGATGTTGAAGGCAGTTAATAAGTAAAGAATAATAATGTGTCGCGTTACCTTACGTCCATCGCCGCGCAACGGCTACAATGGAAATTATTGAGTTCCAACAGCGACAAATCGATTACAAACAGACCGTTACGAAGAAGCGTTCCCGAGGCAACGGACTGCCGAACACGTGAGTCTGGAATAGGCACTTCCATGGTACCGCAAAGAACAGGAAGCCGTGGCGTAGACAATGCAGAAGCAACGAGCGCGTCTCCCCAGAAATGAACTACAGAGTTCGTTGCGCCCGTTACGTAACAGCGGACAGTAGAAACGAAACAGTGAGGAATGGTGTCTGGTATCCAGTCCGCAGAACACCTACAGAGGACAGCAAGAAGTCAGTATTGGGATAGCCGCCGCCGAAGACAGTTGAGATCCAACCACGGCCAAGGATAGTTGAGACGTTGTATTGGAGTATTGTAAGAGTGTAAGTGTGAGTGTCCAATAAAGATTCGCTAAACCCGAGACCCACGTAAAGCTATTTGTCGCGTGACATACCCAACACGTGACAATATATATATAGCTAAAAAGCAGAATACAATTAAGACTCATCCCTGAGAAAAACAACGGCTCTGGCCAATGAACAAGTAAGTAAAAAAGTCCTTGCACATAAAGTGACCCAGCAGAAAATGCGCCATCCCTGTACAGTCAACACGTCTCAAATCCATTCCGAGGCAACACCCCCTTATCCTACCCCATCCCACACTACAAGTTTAGGAGATATCAGCGACAGCTTACCTCGCCCGTGACCCTTCTAGCTGACTGCCTGGTCTGAACGCACCGCAAAACCCAAAATTTTAGAACAAGAACTGAACACAATTCCCAAGTCGACCTCCAGCTGTCAGATATAAGTAATCAGGGAGCAGAAAGGAGCACCCGCGGACCCGAGCCAGAAGGGTAGAGGGAGGAAAGGTAGGGGGACACATGCGCACAGGATGCCTAACCGAACGATGGGCAAGATAAAGTCACGCGTATGAACCAGCCAGAACAACAGTCAACAAGGCCAATGTTGTAACATAGAGGAAAAAAGACTTTTTAGGTTTCTTGTGATTACAGAAATAGATACAAAATATTTCTTCAATTCAAACTTTTCTGTAATGAACTCTGAGTCTAAAGCGTTCTATTATTTCCATTTTCGAAATCTATCTTCATGTTCTTATAACATTTTCTCCAGTGATACAAGAAAATGATGTTTATCAGTGAATAAAATATTATGATTATTTAAATAGCGTCATTATTGCAAACTGAACAGTAAGTCGGTGTGATTTTGTATGTCTTTCAAGCACTGAAATGGAAGATAACAGAAAAAGGTGGTGCAGGTTGTAATATTTCGACTATCGTTTTTTTTTTGTGACCAGCTTGTTCGGTTTAGACAAAACAGCTTATGTCGTGCATGCTTGCCGTGATTTTCTCTTGATATTAATTTGTCGGCGTGGCAAATATGGACAGAAGTGTAAGAAACCTGACAATTTTCCCCTCGGCCAATTTAAAACTTTGTGACATATGCCCATCATAATGTTAAACGCAATAGAGGACGCTAATGTCATCTCCGAAATCTGATATACTGGGACCAATATTTCGGAAACTGTACACCGTGAATTTAAAACAATTTGATATACAAGCAGGTAACCAATCAATTAATTGCATATTAACCCTTTGAAAGTCCCTTGGTAACTATACGTACCACTCGTTTTAACATTAAGGAACTTTGTGTTTCGTGCACAAAGTGTGTTTATATTTTCCTTTAGATTCTCACCCTAAAGGGAGATCAACTGTTAGCCTTTGCAACTGACATACACTGCGTTCACTGTGAGGTACGATCTGAATTGGTAAACGTTATTTAAATGAATTCTGCACTTCAGCTTCTTGAAATGACTTCTTATTAATGACATTCCCGTCTGTTCATGTAAGGTTACAATTGGTGTTTTTTTCTTTGGCGCTACAGCCCCAATTTGGGCCTTGGCCTACCTCCATGAAAATATCCGTTTTTCGTCGGTTCATTAGATATTAGACATTCGGTAGGACTCATTGGGCGGTTGATCAGCTCATTGCAAGGCCTCTACCTGTACACAAACACAACATTCATGCCCTGAGTGGGATTCGAACCCACGATCCCGGCTTCCGAGCAAGCGAAGAGTGTGCAAACCTCAGACAGCTCGGCTACCATGGCCGGCACAATTGGTGTTACCCTCGGTAATTTTGTTATTATCCTGAGGACTTTATTCTGAAATGTTTTTTTTAATTTATTTATGTAGGTGTTGGCAGTATAGCACCATGCGGGGAGACATGACATTATGGAACGGAGGAGTGATTTATAAATCACTAACGCTAAATTAATGTCAATTGTGAAGGATTTATTTAATATAGGGAACAGTTACCTCAGTCTGTAATCAGTTTTACACAAAATGCTGGATACGTGGATGCCATATGTCAATTTTGAGTCAAGTGTAATGCCAAGATACTTTGTTTCTTTAATCCAAGCTATGTTTTCTTTAAAAAGCTTTATTGGATGCGTACTAAGGCGACAGTGGCACAATCGTTTGGAAAACTGTTTAATTGTGCATTTATTTGTATTAATTCTTATTCTCAGTATCAGAACCGCGGTTCTAAAAGGCCTATAGCAGCGTTTAACTCCTTAGCTGCTCTACCTAAGCTGCCTGACCAAACATTAATATTCTTGTCATCAACATAGACCGAAATGGCTGTGTTACAGCAATTTTCAACTGATGGGATGTCATTAACATAAATATTGAAGAGTGTGGGTCCGAGTAAGCTATTCTGAAGTACTCCAGCCTAAATAAGGCATGGCCTTGGATAAGAGTTTTTATGCATTACAGAAAACAACCGTTTGTGGAGATATCTGTCTTATATATATTAAGTGAGGTGGAATTTTGGCCGCAGTAAGCTTCGCAACTATTCCTATGGTCCAAATCTTGTCGAATGCTCGTTTAATATATAAAAATAACGCTACAGTAGCTTTGTTGTTTTTATAAACTCCAGGGCTACTTATAGTATCGCGGTGACAAAGGATGCACAGAGTCCATAGTGACCTGGACGCCGTGAAAGCGCGAATATTTTTTTTTCCTGTGGCGCTACAGCCCCAATTTTGGCCTAGGCCTACCTCTATGAAACTCCCCGTTTCACTTCGGTTTACTAGATCTTACACATTCGGTAGGACTCCTTGGGCGAGTGATCAGCTCGTCGCAAGGCCTCTACCTGTAGACAAACACAGAAAAACGCACAAAAACATCCATGCCCTGAGTGGGATTCGAACCCACGATCCCGGCTTCCGAACGATCGAAGACAGTGCATGCCTTAGACCGCTCGGCTACCGTGACCGGCTGAAAGCGCGAATATACCCGTACTAAAACCGCGGTGCAGCAAGCGTAACGTCTACATAGGAACGCCAACCCCTCCTTCGTCGAAGAGGAGGCCCCATTTCGAAACAGAGAGAACAAAAATTTTGATCATAGATACTGAGGAGACGTGAAGAGAAGAATGAGAGTGCTGGCGAGGACCAGCAACAATTTAACCAACTGACCGACCGACATTTGTACTTCGAGATGTTGATTTATGTTCATGAAAAAGTTGAGCATCTTCCTCTTAATTATGCAGTAGGTCTAAGTAACATTCATAATGGAGAAGTTCTGGAAATAATTAATAATCTACTTCTTTTTCATTAAAGTACAGTGCTGCCAAATAACATTTTCTGAATCAATCTTCCATATTCCATGACCAGTTTCATTTTATTTTTTCTAATTTGAAAATTACAGGCACGGAAACCCCAGCAATAATTTAGAATTACATTGTATTGTTGAAGTGCCCCATATGGCATGGTTTTCATACCTAGTTCCATGATGATCGGTTCGTGGCTGTTAACAATTTTAGAGGCTACAATATTGGTACTACTGATGGGATGGGATTTATGAAGTACACTATTGAGATGCTCTCAGGTAGAGTGTTATGCATCCTGAGTTTCATGACGATCCGTTCAGGCGTCAAAGGTTAAGAGGGGATATACCTGAGGACACACAGACACACGTACAGCAAGGCGATCTCATATAAGTCTACCATTACTATTTTTATTAGAGGAAATTTTGGGGTAAAAATTGTCTTCCTATTGGACAGAAAAATACTACATTGAGTCTTCAGTATAAAATCTCCTCTGTTGATATTAACGTTGAAGACATTATACGAGGGTGCAAATAGAATGAAGCCGCAAGTAATAGGAAATTAACAATTTGTGATTACTGATACCTTCGCTACTAATTAACCGAATTTCTATTGTTGACCCCGTTACCTTGGAAATGTTCTCAGCGAACCATGTAAATGGAGCTGTAAATGTAAATACATGTAAACTTCTCAAAATTGCAAACCATTAACTCCATCGCTTACGGTTTAGGAGTTGTGGCCATTTGTTTGTAACAAACACGGCTTTTCAGTGGATGACGCAGTACTCTAGGTAAGATGACAGCGTTTGACGTCGCGCACTGATAAGACGTCGGCTGGTATTACTCATGCTGCATATATGAGAGAGTGCAGGGGAAGGAAAGCAGCTAGAACATAATTGTAATAATGTACCCAAACGAACAAAGTTAAATGCTGAACGTCAGCGTGAATATAGAGAACCACACAAAAACTTATCTGCTGAATACATACGTAATTACAGAAAACTCAAAATTCAGGGAATTAGAACAGCACAAGCTGGTAATAGTCGTGCTGCAGACATGCGGGAGCACAGGAAAAGGAAGAGGTTAGAAGAAGATAATTATAATAATGTACTCAAACAAACAACGTTAAATGGCGAACGGCAGCGTGAATATAGAGGAACACACAAAAACTTATCTGCTGAATTCTAACACTCTATAGATTACTGTAACTATAGCACAGAAAATAAAGTCTTCATTGTCTGCTTGATATTCGTTGCACGGTAACGAATCGAGTGAACATGTCACAGCTGAATATTCAACTACTGAATTGCCTTCTAAATTCTATTATGAATGAATGAATTGAATTCGCGAATGAACTCTCTTTTGTGAATTCCGGAAGACCGACTAGAAGCTACTGGTCTCCTGTATCCGTTGTAGCGGAAGCGTCTGGTGTTCCCTAAGTTCCCAATATCGACGGAAATTTTTGCTGAATCTTTGTTAACATGAGGACGAGTTTTAGAGAGCCGTTGCCTAACAAATAAACTTCTGCTTCTTCGTTGCTATTCCGGCTTTCAGGCGGTGTTTACTAAAATGTTGCCTAGCAAACGATGGTTGGAGCATTTGATATAGATAACATCTTCCAGCAATTTCAAATGTGGGTAACGTGCCCGAAGATACTTATGAATTGGATGAAATCAACCAACGTTTTCAACGTTAATCCTGGGAATCAAGGTTCCTCAATCATTGTTTTTTGAAAATAGTTGAGTGTTCACTCTGAGAACTGTACTGAGCGAGCAGAATATAGAATTTGTGAAAGTTGAAGCAGGTGACACTTTCACTGGTCCTGTGTTTCAGAGTCTCAGTAACATTTGCGTCATATTGAGCCCCAGCTCCCTGAAGACACTTGAGGTACTGGAGGTATAGAGCCACTGAGCTCCTCATTGGACTGACGTGAACAAGTAAATGGTCATCTTCAGGTCCAGGCCGTTTTTGTCTCCTGAGAAATATCGTTCCGCATCATTTCGATGGATCACGGAGCCGGTCTGGGCCCTGTGGGGAAGATATAAATTGTTTTCCTTGCCGGGAATCAAACCTCGATTCCTCCGTATTCAGGCCTGTAGCTCAAAGCTATACTCACCGAGCTGAGAACGTACTTAATTGATGATGTCTATCCCTAGGAACTCTTAGAGATCATGCAGATACCACAGATATGTGAAATTTGTGGTTCTGACAGCGGTAAGTACGAAGTATCTGACGCCGTGTAATTTAGCAGAGAATTGCCAACGTTTCGAATCAACCTGGTACCTCTACCTTCAGGATGGAATATTAAACCATACAAGAGTAATCTTCCTAAAAGTTTGGTGTAGTGCTCCTGGAAAGAACACCTATGGAAACATGAAGGCTTTATTCAACGTCTCTTACAGTGTTGCCACACAACGTGGAATTTTCCGCGACCAGTGGGAGAATTCCACTGTAGTAACACGTGTGGCTGTCTTCTTCTGGTTCGGCTTCGGATCCGCGGGCATCGGTAATCTTCCTCTGGGTTAAGCCACCGAGACTTGCCGGACATCGCGAATGACCCCGGCAAGAACTCCCATGATTTCTTGACTTCTCGGCACAAAGCCTTCTCCTGCGGCGTTATAGAACAAGTTACATTAATGTGGCTTGAGCTACCGACCCGTGACAGTAGAAACACCGAACCTGCGTCTGCAATGAAGCAAAGAATACTATGTGGTCGCGGTTAGTCACCTATGGCAATATAGTCAGTTCATCTTATTAAGTTCTTGGCTGTACCGTCTTCTAAGATGGTTGCTCACTTTCTTGTGTTTATTTTTGCCTCTGTTTCTTCGATTCCAGCTAGTGTAAATGATTCTCTGCATCTTTCAGTGATCTCAAGCAAGGCCCTCACACTTACATTCCACCTCTTCACATACTGGAGAAAGTCAGTAAATAGGTCATAGATGGAAGTAAAACAACTGTAATGGACCTAACAGGCTCTCTGTATGTATCACTAGCAGCAGCATAGTCCAGTGCAATTAAATTTTTAGGTCTGCACTTAAAATCCAATTTAGAGTGGGAGAACGAAATTAACGCAACCGTAGGGGAATACGAAAAACCGATGAAAATCGTTAACTGTGTGAAGTACACTTAGTGGGGAGAGGAACCCGTAATTTTAATGAGATTTTTAAGACATTTATAAGGTTTATGATGGAATATAGAACATATTTATTCCATAAACTTAAGAAGAAATAAGCACAGAAGCTAGAGAAATTTCAATATGTATTGATAATATCCTTCTGAAGATGGTCACTACGGCCGAAACATACGTAAAGGACGAAACATTAAAAAAACACATTCCTCAATCACACTGGGCGGGGTTCATAATCTTTCTTACTACCTCAACTAACTACTCTACTGCGTACTCCCAATCTAGGCACATATAAGTGAATAAGTCACTCATTAAAGCTGTTATATACGAGTACATACAAACACAGCGAACTCAGTTCGGCAGACCGAGAACTGGGTACTTAAAATAACTAAATACAAGTCACGATATTTTCGATCCAAACACATCAGTAAAACAAAAAAATTATGGATTAGCATACTCGTTCCATTTAGGAGGGTCACGTCATGGACAAGGTCAGTCCCGATGGGTGATACACACTTCTCAGCAAATGTCAAACAACTAGCTCCCACTCTTACGTGGTACTGTCACTGCACGATGCGGGCAGTTAGCTGCGACGCGACCTCACCGTCATACACGCATGCGTATATCGGAAATGTCTCCCCAGGTGAAGCCTATCAGCAGGACGGGACTTCATGTCAGCGAGCCGCATAACACAGAAGTGACGTATTTAACAAGCTTCTATTCCGGAAATGCATATTGAGGGCCTCTCCTGCGACACCGGCTTTCATGGACGCCCGTAGTTCTTACAGGCAAAAGCGGGGACAGCATCTCGCTTAAGCAAACACCGCTTCCTTTGTAATCCTTTCCAATTCATCATTCACAACCGTTTAACTATTCGGTGTTATATATTGTGGCATGTAGACCCGTTGCTAGGAAGCGACCGCGAAACGAACTAGACAACGGCCCGTAAACAGCAAGAAAGGAACGTTTTCTGTGCGGTCCGTGCCGATATGTTCTAAGCAGTACAATAAATAAAAGTCAGTTGAATCGAGTTAGTTGGTTATTGCCTAGCAATGGATCTACATATATATGTATCGGATAAGTGCTGCCACAGAAATGTAATTCGAATCGGTTTCTTTGCATCTGAAGTCAAGGACTCATTTCTTAAATATGTGGGGGAATGTAATAATAAATTCAGCTGAATCCTTTCTTTGAAAATATTAACCATCCAATCGTCAACAAATTTTGCTGAGAATTTGTCCGCCTTACTGTTAGGCTTGCCACTATCGCCCCTCAAACTCCCGAGTTGCGCCTAAATGCGAACTTGATGATCACAGTGATATGCAAGCTACAAATTCTTCAGTGGGACTTATGTACCCGTGAGATCTGAAGTTCTCACGCTCGTGACCATTAAAATATTACCGCCTTACAGGATGCAACGCCGTCTGGTCTGGTATAAATAATTACCAACAATTCGAAGTACCCTGCTACCCCAGTCTGAATTTTCCCCAGAACAGTGATAACTATCCATCAGACTTCACGGCCTCACATACAAGAAGACAGTAATGTTTAACTACGCCTTCCCCACGTCAATAAAATAACCTCTGGGTAAAGTTTCTTCAGGTACCACTATCGGAGTGTTTCAGCTTTTGGTTCCTGTGGTAGTCCCCACCCCCTTCGCGCGCCTGTACAAATTAGGGAAGTGTGCGCTCAGAACTGGCTAATTAGGTAGCTCCGTGATCTTTAAGTAGCCTAATCTAGGAAGTATCACAGACACTACTTCAAGCGACTGAGGAAAACTACGAAAACCCTCAATCATATTAGGCGAAGCCCTGAGTGTGTTTCGAACGAAGGACCTAAGGATTACAAGACAAGAGCGTTATAGGTAGACCAGCCTCTTCTCTTTGAGCATCTCAATAATATCTGGTCTCATTTATGCGGCTACTGGTATTTTAAATGGCTGGGTGTAGCGACCGTGGGACCTCCCGTAGCAGCGACACTGTTTGCGCATGCGGAGACACGGATGCGCGCTTCAGGCTGCAAGAACCGAGACAAGGTTAGTCGACCTGCTCCGTACGTCATTCCATCTCTGTAATTACGCCTGTATCATTATATATCAGAACTTTACGTCTATAAACACGTGTCTAAGCTCTCAGACTCGGAACGACGTAGATGCGAAAACCACAAGCATTCCGCTAACTATACAGAGTGTTTCACGACTTTACGGCATAACTGCAGGAGGTGATTTCCTATGTCTTTGTGATCAAAAAAGTTCATATAAACGTGTGTCCGATTTTGGACGGTCACGGAGTTATGGCCGTTTTAAACTCAGAATAGAAAGGAACGATTACTGACAATAAACGGAACAAAATAATAAACCAGCATAATACATGATACATTTAAAGTATGAATGTAACGTTAACTTCGTGAAATTGCCATTAATTTGAATTGATTGGTGCTTAAAGCTGATTTTCGAAAATGCCACTTCCGGCCGCAACACAGGCTGCCGCTCGGTTGTGAACCGCGCGGGTAGAACGTAGCAGCTTCAGCTGGCTGTTACTTATGTGGCCAGCGGCGTCCAGAATGCGACCGAGCAAAGCATCTCGCGTTGCCACCTTCGCATTGTAAACCAGTTCTTTCATCCATCCCCACACACAATAATCCAGTGGGCTTAAGTCTGGAGACCTGGCAGGCAATTCTTCGAGTACTCACTCGTACGTGGACTGCGGTGTACCATACGAACAATGCCTTCTTCATTGACGCCTACATTAACGCCACGCTCGGCTGCAATATGAACGCCGGGAAGTCTACCGGTATCTCGCAATGCCTGATAAACTCCAGTAAACACTCTCCGGTTCGGTATTCTACGATTCGGAAACCGTTGCTGATATTCAGCTACCGCAAGAACTGAGTTACCGTCACAACACCCGTACACATAAATCATATCTGCATACTCCTCAAATGAAAATGTAAATGGCATCGTGAACCTAACAGACGCACCGAGATAAGAGCTGTTCTGAACATCAGTAGCCGCCACACTAATCGTGGCCGGACATACCAACCCACCACGCCATAGGTACCTCTCAAGTGTCGAGATAACGAGAACGCTCTGTCTGTAGCTGGTTAAAAATAGCGACCCGCCAGATGACAGACGCGGTTCACACGAGGGCGTGTACGGGAATGAACAAAACGGTCAGAACTCCGTAACCGTCCAAAATCGGTAGCATGTTTATATGAACTTTTTTGATCACAAAGACCTAGAAAATCACCTCCTGCAGTTATGCTCTAAAGTCGTGAAACACCCTGTATATAGTTGTTACTAATCTAGTAAATTGCAGATCAAGATCTTGAAGAAGTTCGACTTTCGGGTAACATTGAAAATAAGACACAGAGATGAGACGCAATATGACATCATTATGCATGTCCAAAATAACCTCATATATTACACACAGGAACATACATGGAAAGTCTGTTTCTTGCCGATTGATTGATTGACTGACTGACTTTACTACAGTGACTGTTTCCGTGTCTGTACTTGTTGCAAGAAAAGTAAAGTCATGCGGGAACTCGTAAATTGCGCGCTGGACGTAACAGCCGCGTTTTACTAGTGGCGGAATTCGAAGGTCAACGCACGAGACCTGAGTCTATAAGGTTTGGAGGAGCACATTATAAACAGGTTTATGTTCATATTCCATGACAGAATACTTCATTGAAGGTTATTTAAAAATGTTTCAGTGTATCCTGCAACATGTTGCGCAACTACAAGGCTCTTAAAAATATAAACTCTCTTTGAAAATAACCGAACATCCGATTATTCCAACGGAAATTTTTAAAGAAAATCTTCTTCAAGGATGCCAATTTGATGACATCTGGGATGATGGGTTATACAATAAATGGAATAAAAGCACGCGCTTAACAATACCGACATCTAAGGAGAAATGTTCTTGCCAATTATTGCATGTAAGAATTAGTTTCGCTAAAGTACTTGACCTATGCTACAAGCCGGAAGGTCGCGGGTTCAAGTCCCGACTAGGTCATTGGATTTTTTTCAATAGACCTAATCCTTCCAGCCGCACTATGGCCCTGGGGTCGACTTAGCCTCTAACAGAAATGAGTACCAGGGTAAAGGGCGGCCGGCGCGTAAGGCTGACAACCTTGCCGCAATCTATGAACCGATTGTCTAGAAAATGTGGGAGCCTCAACGTCTCACAACCCTATAGGCCACTTCGGCCTGTTAGAGGGATAGCTTTACTTTTTACTTTACTTGAAGTACTTGACCACGATTGGTGAATATCACAATAGCCATACAATATTTCATCATTAAAGGACAAGAGATATACATATTTCTGGCACAATCTGACCAGCTATAACAGCCAATGGTTGAGTGATTTGATCCTAAGATACACAATAAACACTGACAAATATAATGAGTACTGGTTTGACACTGTCACTAAATGCTCAATTTTGTTTGCTTGTACACGTACATTCTGTAATCTTTTGTATTAATGCGCGGCCGCACACTATTCTGAATGTTCTCAAATACAACAAGTGTGTGGAACATTGAAAATAAAAATATCCATTTTTACGCACAGTTCCCTTATGTAACCCTTTCAATGATCGCTTCTTTTGAATAATATTTTTTTTTTGTACGTTTTGAGGTTTCTTCAATATTTTTTTTAATTCACTTAGTGGGGGGTGGAGTCAAACTGGGTCCAGTCGGCACGGCGGTCACTGATTGGACTATTGTAGCCTGCCCCAATACAGGCAGGATTATGACGGCTGTATAATTCATTGACACCTTATACATACAACTCGGGCGTACAGGAAACACAGCGCTGTCGCCGTTACACACGCGGTAGGGCTCTGTCTTAACTAGTTGTATGGGCCGCGCCATAGCTCAAGCGGTTAGTCGCTGGCTTCCCGCCGAGGCGGCCCGGGTTCGATCCCGGGTCTGGTCAAGTGGAATTTGTGGTGGACAAAGTGGCGCTGGGGCAGGTTTTCTCCCAGTTCTTCGGTTTCCCCTGCCAATCTAAATTCCACCAATTGCTCCACAAACACCCTCACCTATCACCTGGGGCTGGTACGTACAATAGTCAGAAGTGGCCGCAGTACAAGGGACTTAGTCCCACCCCTTGTGCAATAAAAAATTAACTAGTTATACCTTGGCAACGGATTTCTAAGTCTCACTGTCACTTCAAATCACACATGAAATCTTCATTTCACAGCCAAATTCCTTTCTTGCCGTTTCTTCCTAATCACCTTCGACAGCCTTCTCCAAAACTCGACCCAATTCTCCACAACTCGGAGACCCTCGGCACGGACCATGCGGAAAACACAGCCTCTCTATTGTTGAGAAAGCTTGTTTACCGATCCGTTGATTAGCATTGGACGTCCAATTGTTGCGTTCGTACGCTTTCGCGGGAATGTGTTCACCGAGTCTTTGCCTAGCAATGGGTCCATACGTCAGGAGAGGTGAGGGACTAGGTGAGCGCACTTGACGGATGCTACGTTGTGATATATGGAATCACTCGAATTATAACAATTCAGGGTACCGCTTGACTAAGGGGAAATTTTCCGGGTGGATGATCGCTGCATTGCATTAGACAATAGCTTTGCTTTCGAAATCTATATTCCACACAGAAACATAAACGACTAAATAGTGTCATGTATTCATGATTTGCGTGACTCATAAAACGGGTTTTCGATTTGATGATGGAATTTACTGGACATTTATACAACTTGTTACAACATTTCACAAATTACTAACTTCGACTGGACATTCTCGACTTCTGACCACACTAAACTAAGCCACTGCTCCACTGTTACTCTTCCTCTCTCTCTCTCTCTCTCTAGCCAAAGTCAAAGTCATATTGCGACTGACGGTCTGTCTGTCTGTCTTGGTGTCGAGCCCCAATTGGGGCTCATGACCAGAATTTTTTCTTTATATGAAAGTTACTGTCCTGTTCATTTGGGGCGCCCTCTCTGACGAGAGGTCGGGTCTGTCATTTGTCAGTCATAGTCCGTATTCGTAAGTCCATTGTCAGTATTTACATATATTTACAAATTTAATCTTAATTCCTATTTCTATATACAATATATGCAAGGACTCTGTCAATCCAGGCTCAGTACAGCAGATTATGCCCTATTTCTAATAGTATTCGCTACCACGGCAGTCTAGTACTTCAACGGTAGTACGCCTGACCGCCGCCAAGTTTAAGCCTCTTATACTTTCTTAGCCTTGGGTCGGACCTCACGGAAATCAAGTCCACTGCCTGGCAATGAAAGTCTAATTTTGTCGCGTATTGTTGTAGGTTTTACGTAGCAACGGGCTGTTTGCGAAGAATCTGTCTCCGTGTGAACATGTTTATCGAGCCGTTGCCTAGCAATGGGCATAATGCGTCACAATACCTACAATATCCACAGATTCCCGGAGATCATATAAGTCAGTGACAAATATTGACCAAGGTATCCTGACGTCATTTATCATAAGTCGTGTTGCGTGACGTACTGTGTCACGGCCTCATGATCGCAATGACTATAAATGCAGAGCTCGGAAAGTTCTTGAGAATGCACCTGCTCTATTTTAGGGATGATCGTACGTTGCATTACATGACGCAGAGCGCCACGACTCAGTGGTCACAATAACAACGCCAACTGAGTTCTAGAAGTCCTTGGAAATATGTCTGTCGCTATACTTAAGCCAATTTATTTAATGCAATGGAAAATTTCTGTATGTCAGCGAACAAG
This sequence comes from Cryptotermes secundus, assembly GCF_002891405.2. Taxonomy (NCBI): domain Eukaryota; kingdom Metazoa; phylum Arthropoda; class Insecta; order Blattodea; family Kalotermitidae; genus Cryptotermes; species Cryptotermes secundus. Next base: position 445,991 of record NW_019741305.1, on the reverse strand, counting down.
CTCAGGCAGTGTGTCCGTTGAGAGTGGTTCTGGAATCCTATTGGCCAGCTGCTACACTTACGAGCTAGTGACGCAAATAAAACTAATTAGGGAGTATTGTAATCAATTTGTGGGATGAAATTATTTGTGGTTTGCTTCTAACTTATTATTAAACTTCATTCATTTGTTTTGCTTTTTCAGTTATATCTGTTCCAAAATGACGATGTTGCAGAAAATCCTGTGTTCCGAGACAACACGTGTGCTGACCTTCGCTGAAATTCTATACGTATTGACGTCTTTTGTCTTGAGTATTGCTGAAATCCGGCTGTTGGAAAATTTGTTCTGCTTAGTAATTATCATCAGTGGAATAAAAGTAAAGGTCTTCAAGAAGATGAAGCATGACATCTTGTAACAGTACGTATGGATGTCAACATTTCAGAGGAATATACAATTCCTTCGGCTCCTTACCTTAAGGAAGGAGAAAGGAATTTCCCCCTATCAGAGTGAATTGTGTCATAACCCAGGAGACTATAATATTGTCACGTGATGGAGTGATTAGAGACGAGGTTTGCATTCGTAACTGGATTTATTGAATACTTATAAAACTGATAACTACAAATAACTACGACAGTCTTGCTGAGTTACACACTCAGCACACACAAATTCATTTCAGCCTCCACTATCCGTTGCTAGGTAGCGGCTTCCAATTGCGGAATTTCCCCTTCATCTTGGTTCCCGAAATATCCCTGGCCTCAGCTACCAGCTTTTCACTTCTCATAACTGCAAATCTCAGTTCACTCAACCGATTCGATCACAACGCGAAGCCGAAGTCAAAGTTCTGTTGCGACAGACGGTCAGTCGGCCAGTCTGTTTTGTGCCAAGCCCCATCTGGAGCCTAGCAACGGGTATATATGCCACAATAAAAAGGAGACAGATTAAGATTAGTAAATATTAGTCCGCTTTCCAATTTTAAGTAATTACTGTACTATTTGTTGTTTGTTTAATCTGCACCTCAGTATTTGGAGGCAGTCTGCAACTTGTACTTTCCAGCCGAATTCACCTCGATTTCAGGATCCAGTATGTCCCAGTCAGAGAACAAGGCCAATCTGTGGAAGGGGATTTAATATCAAGTTGTGGGTGCTGTACGTTCGTACGTAGCAATGCATCTACACGTCTACATATTGTAGCGGAAGAACTACCCATGGTGTCATACGGGCTTACCAATCGCAATATATAATATATGACAGGTTTAGTAAGTGAGGTAAGCAAGTATATTACTTAATGTTGAGAACATTTTGCCGATGGGTACATTCGAACTCACATGTACAAGATATAAAATTACGTTAAGTAACTGCTGTTTAAATCATAGTTACATGACTTTAAGATGGCGCACCCGTGTCGAAATACGTCGTCATCAATAAAAAACCTACTGAGTATGTACCATAACAGTTCGTGTTGGTAAGGAAAACAAATAACACTTAATTACTAGTGATTCCACACAAAAGGACACAAGAAAACACGATTCACGCTCTACTGTTTTTGTGTGTTTTTCCTGGCAGATGGCGTTAAACGTTTACCTCGACGTATCAGTCGATAACACATAAGACTGGAAAGGAATGTGGGAGAATGCAGGGAACATTTTTAATATTTTTACATGTTAAGTTGTTAGATACAGGATCGGGATTGCTAATTAGATTTATTGGACACTTACAAACCCCAAATACAATTAATTATAGCGCTATTGAGAATCCACACACTCTGCAGCACGCATCAAGTCTTCTCAGTCTGCTGTTGCTTTCAACCAGTCGTTGCTTGGTAATGGCTTCCATCATCATAGCTTCCTCAGCTTCGGTGTTCATAGATCATAATGGCCGAAACTCCTGGCCATTAATTGGCAGACCTGTCTGGCAACCACTGGCTATCACTCGATATCGCAGTCTAACACTCTCTTCCTCGTCTGTCTACACACTAATTGAAGACTGGCTGCAGACTGGTCTGGTTCGGTAGGTCAGTACTAGCCTTCGCCAGCACAGTCATTCCTGGCTTCAGTCTCCTCGAGATCCATGGCCCAGATTTCCGTTCTCTCTTAGACTTGTACGTGTTTCGAAATGAGGCCTCCTCTTCGACGAAGGAGGGGTCGGTCTTTCTGTGTTCACAGTCAGAGTTACTTTACGACTGGCAGTTTGCTGTCAGTCACTTCGTCTTGACGCCGAAGTCCCTTGAGACGAACGACCAGTAATTTTGTTCTTCAACTGAACACTTAAGGTTATAATCCTTATGTAACATCCTCTCTGAGGAGAGGATGTGGCTGTCGTTTACAATTGCTGCTGGTTTTGCCAGCGCAGTCATTCTCAGGTCCTAGTCCCGCGGGACTCATGACCATATATTACTCTCTCAGATTTGAGGCTCCCCAAACCTGGAGGTCCAAGTCCCCGTATTTTACCTCCCAGGAACAGGGTGCACCAGGTATACACCTAACAACTGGGTTTCTTTTTCATCACCTCCTACGACTCGCAGAGCTACGGTGAAGTATTCGACTTAGAATCCATGGTTTCTCAATTGTGTGTCTGTTCTCCGATTCTTCCGTTTTCGCGCAACGATTCGTTGCTGTGGAAACGTGTTTATGGGGCCGTTGCACAGTAATGGCCGCTTTTTTGGGTTCTTGTGTACGAATGTGTTTCTTGTCGCTCCACATATCTGGCTTTCAGCCATCATGTCACGATATCAGAGGTTACGTGACATGACATATTTTCTGTTGAATTCCCTAAAGTTTTAGATTAGATTTAGGGCACGTTTTTGTTTTGAGAACATACTTGTTTGTGATTTTCAGAGACTAGACAGGTGCATAATTTTTTAGTTTCAACCCACTTTTCTTATTTAAGAAATAACTGAATTTCGGCTTATGACATTACCTTGTTGTCTGTGTGTCTGTGTATCTGTGTAATCGGCTTACGAACTTTTGAATGCCTAAACCAGTCGTACTGAAAATTGGTATGTATATCATGGCACCCGAGCCTATCTCAACGTCCTTACTTCATAAACCCCTTCCGTCAGTCTGCCTGTATGTGTATCCTCCTAGAGTTACGAGGCAACGGCTCGGTAGGCATGTTCCAGAGGTAACAAATACAAGCAACAATGTAAGAATTGTAGGAGGCGTTGTTTTCTATGCGGTCCATGTCTTATCAAACGAAAGTATGTGAGCCTATCTGTGTATCCCCTTATCGTTGCTAGGTAACGGCTAGGTAAACACGTTCCCGCTCCAACAAATAATTGTTGGAGGAGTCGTTTTCTATGCGGTCCGTGTCGTATCAAAGGAAAGCAGGCGATTAGTTCTCAACATAACTTCTTGTTGTTATTAGAACTTCTGTACGTAACAACTGTTGTGGCTGAGTAGCCACTGCAAAAATCAGTTACTGAGGCCTGCAGACCTGCGGTCTGGGACATAGGGTGCCACTTTAGCAATGCCTGATCTGCCCTCCCGCTCCTTAGGCCTGCTTCACAAAGTCCCCACTTCTGGGTCCGACTGCGTATGCATATTGTGGCATGTAGACCCACTGCTACATTACATCCGCGAAATAAACAACTATACAACAGCCGTTGCTAAGTAATGGCCGGTAAACAGCAACAGATGAATGACGTTTTCTGCGCGCTCCGTGCCGATGACTGCGCACGCAACAATGGAATATGTCATGCCACCGCTAAGCAATAATTGTACTGCAACAGAGGAACTATGTTTTCTGCTCGGTCCATGCCGATATGTTATGAGCAGGAGAGTGTGGAATTTGTGGAGTGGAGTGAGAAGGTTGGTGAGTGAATTCAATAACCGCTGGAATTCAGTCGTTGTGAGCTGTTGCTGTGAGAATCTGGTAGCCTATAACGGGGAGAGTTCGGGAACCCAGAGGAAGAACGTCCACAATTGGAAGCCGCTATCAAGCAACGGTAATAAAACGTGACTGTGGACACTAGTGTGTGTATGTGTGTGTGTATAATACTAACAGGTAGTCACGTGCTTTATGAAATCCGTCATCAATCCAAAACCCCGTCTATAGTCACACTCATACAGGTGACGATATTTAAGCCGACTAATTAATAACTTACTTAAGATGACAACTGTGTGGCTTAAGGCGCTGGGAAGTCCAAGCGATATTTTCCAAGGAGATGTGCAATGATATATTCAAGGCTACTGCTTGTGGGTGGTGTGCAACTTGCTTACAGGGTGTCTCTCATTTCCGTGCAAACAAGTATGCAGATTTGCGTGTTTAATTTCAAGGTAAATACATTTCGAGCTTATGGCAGTATTTAAACAGAACCGCGTTCGTCTTGTGTAGCGACGTCATAAAGTAAAATATTGGTTTCCGCACTGGATTTCCATTCACATTACTAAGCCAAGCTGTTATCTTTTTTGTCAGAACTCGGACGAAAATAAGGAAACATGTTCGGAAAACCTGCTGCCTTATGTCCGAGCTGCATTCCATTAGTACCGCTCGAGTCAGCCTATACTCGCTTTCCGAACTGAGCGAAAGAACACTGAGACACTAAACCGCATCGCACGTGGCATGAAACTTGCGGATCTCACAGCAATGAGATTGTGTGACGCGACGCCGTGTATTCTGGTGGACGTATAACGACTTCTCGAGGGACCTATTTCATCAGTAGGAAGTCGCAATCAAAGTAGGCCTACTCTGTTTGCGGTTGGATATCAATACTGAAGGCACGATGCGACTCCGAAATGTGTGCGAAATTCTACCAGACTACACGATGTCAAATCCCGGCTTTAACTATTTTAATTCAAATTTATGAGCCGGTATAGCGACTGGGTACGGGCTTGACGACCAAGAAGTCGGAGTTCGAGTTAAGGGAAGGTCAAGTATTCTCTCCTCTCCACAGCGTCCAGACCGTTTCTGGGGCCACCCAGCCTCCTATACAACAGACACTGGGGGCTCTCTCCCTGGTGGTAAAGAGGCAGGGGGCATGAAGCTGACCACTCACCTTTCAAGTATAGCCGAGGCCAAGAAAATGTGGATCTATATGTGAATTCCCCCATACGTCTTCATGGCGTACTGCTTAATTATAAGCCTAGAACGAGTTAGAGTCGGGTAGTTGAGCAGTAAAATTACAAACCAACCAGTTCCTTGAGAACAAGAACTTGAGGACAGCGCGCTAACTTGAGCAAATAATTGGGTTGGTGAGTTGTCCGTGTGATGGCCTGCGTCAGTCAGTAAAATGTTTATGCCTCACTCCCGTTCGCCGTACCATCTTCCCCCAGCAACCGTTTCCCTCATTTCGGAAATTCCATGGCTCTTTTCAGGTCATTTAAATTTTAAGTTCACCTCTTCATGTTCGTGCTTTGATTTCGAAGTCAGTTAAAACATCGCAGTCAGCTGCTCTAAGTCCCGAAACAGCTTAGAGATTTGTTAGTGGTAAGAATTCATGCTACTTTTGGGTTACAATAGCGCATCTTCAAGGGGAAAGTTGTAACTGATAATTCGATTCGTTGATTTGTGATTTATTTCACGACTCAGTCTCTAAGAGAAATGAGTGCAAGGAATCTTCCGGCGAGCAAGGCTGACAAACTCACCACCATCTGTGAGCCGACTGTCTAGAAAATGTGGAAGCCTCGACGTTTCACTACTCTATGGGCCTCCACGGCCTGTTACAGTTATAGCTTTACCTTACTTCACTGCCCTCTGTGAGCCGAATGTCTAGAAAAATATAGGAACCTCGACGTCTCACAACCCTATAGGCCTCCACAGCCTCTTTATAGGGATAACTTCAGCTTTAAGAGTACGTAGACCGTACAACTCTGAGTGGTAAGATGTCTGATTAACTACAGGGATTTGGAAGGAAAAGGTTGCGGCCTCCATGTTAAGTGGTTCCATTGTCATCACGGCACTGCGCATACTCAAGTTGCGGATGGAGAAGGCGGCCTCCGTTATGCAGAGTAACTGAATATTTCTGATTAAGCAGTCGTGGACAGCCGATAAGTGGTGGTCCTCCAGCTTGGGGTTTTGGTGTGGCCAAATAACTTCTTACCGTAAAGAAAAGAATTCTCGTACTGAATGTTACATAGGGTGTGATATCTTGATGGATTATTTGGATAATACACGTATTTTTCGGACCAGTGAAGGCTGTTATGAACACAGTAATTCAACTTGAGGTTCCGTAAAACGTTGGGAAATTCTAGAGTAGCTGATTGAGTCGTGGCTTCTCAAGAAGTTTTCAGCTCCATAGTGTTAGTTACTTAATTATCAGTTGCGATCTAGTCGAGGTCTATCCCGGCATTTGTCTTGCCAAACTGAAGAAAACTATCATACATTTCAGTCACAAGAACCGGTATTCTGGGTGAGATTCGAACCAGACACTTCCAGAATACAAGTCTAGGTCGTTACTGCTACATTAGTTTGTTCTGTGAGCTATCTTCTGGGGTCGAATGTCGTTCGGGACACCGTTCATGCTAACAGAGTTTTCTCGTACTTTTACTCAATCCAAGTAACTGCTATGATAATCACGACCGGTTCTAGCGCACCTTACCATTCGACGCTCTGTAACGACAGAGCAGTTAAATTCACTGCAAATAAATAATTATAATAAAAGTTATAATATTACCGAAACCTACAGTGAGTTATCCAGAGAGATATCGCAGAGGTAACGCCGTACACTCCTATTCAGATCTTCTGCTGAAATCTTCGTTTGCTGCCAACTGTTCTGACTGAGGTTTTCATGGATTTTTTCAGTCCTCCTGGTAAATGCCCGGATAATTTCTAGATTAGGACAGGACAGCCTTTTTCCAAACTTTTTCTAATTCATCACTCATTCTTCATTTTACAATTCCAGGCTACACGGCCTAGCTACTTAGAGCGTCGTTAAGCAACCCGCACAGCCCAACAGTCGGTTCCAGAGGACGCAGCGTCTCGATATGCAGCGCTCAATTTTCATGTCTGTCGTGTGCTCACTTTGAAGTCCAGAATGTGCTGAGAAGCCTGTAACGTGTGGGCTCGTAGGAGCAAATCGTTCTGCATGTCACGTGATCTGCTTACATCCTGTGACACTGAAAGCCTCATTTGCCGGTCATGTTAAAACAGCAAAGGTGACAAATATGGACCACAGTTTGTTTAATTCTAAGATCACTGCTCTGCTTTAAAATCAGAATAGTTGTATCTGATATGTCAAAATGTTCTTCCCTACAAAATATATATTTTTAGATGCGCAGATTTTCCTCCATTGAGAAATATGGTATCTCACATGGAACAATTTTATGCATAAACAAATTTCATTATCCTTTTACGGAATTCTGTAGAATCTGCTTTTAAAATTCAGGAACACCCTCTCTTCCTTTTCATAATTAAAAATACCTTCTAGGATTAGACATCTGTCATTTTCTGAATCTGAAAATACTCCGTTGCACCGCCATGTACGTCCAGTTTCCTTGTATGTGGAAAACAACGCCTTCGAACGTCAATGGCACAAGGGGGAAAATGAGCTGGGGGAGCGGGGTTCAATACTTGGCTTCAAGGTATCTTTATTCCAGGGCCCAACGAGCTTTTCATTGCGGTGTTTTTACATGTTAATTTATCACTGCTGCTGTAGGAGCGTATTCCAGGTAAAACAACATTCTTGTAGATGTTTAAATTGTACCGCGGAGGAATTCCAAACCATTCCATGCAATTAAGAATCCGTCGAAGGACACTAAATTGAAAACATTCAAAATCGCTTCAGTTTCACAAACAAGTGCATATTCCCTAGGTTCATGCAGCCGGTGGCGTTATAATGCGGTAAATATTTGTTGGCTGTGTTCGGACACGGAATTTCGTTTGCGCATGCTCAGTTCTTGTACGTCGGCCTGCCTCGGACGTTACGCACGCGTTAGCTGAAATAAAACAATTGACAGAAGATATTCGAATTTTATTCACAAAGTTCAACTGAATGGTATGAAAGGTAAAACTATCATTGTATCAAGCCATGGAGGCCTATAAGGGTGTGAGATCTCGAGGCTCCCATATTTTCTAGATAAATCGGCTCACAGATGGCATTGGGGCTGTCAGCCTCATAGGACAACACAAACACAGAATAAGCACACACATAGACATCATGTTTAAAGTGGGATTCGAACCCACTATCCTAGCATTCGAGAGAGAGATGATCACGCGGCCACTGTGATCGGTTCCCAATTATATACGTATATGCAGTTTTCTGCAGCCTCTCGTGAATATTCCAGTGAGAGTGGCTGCGAGCGATTCAGCATCGATGGCTATATGCGCCTGAATAAAATTCAGGGTGGATCAACCTGTATAAAATTTCTTAAAGCAGACATATGCGAGCTTTTAAAGTGGCCTTGAATTTTGTAAAAAATTAACAGAAACTGTAATAAATTTTCTTTAAAAAATTCAGTAAAACAGATTATAGAATCCTTAAAAATCTTGAAACTATAACAAAAATCTAAAGGCTTAAGCTAGAGATGAAAGGGAAAAAACTAAATAAACTTGTCACTCCTTCCAGCATCTCTTTAATTCCTTCTAGGTGGGACCATTTTCCGAAAATTCTTATTCTCAAATATTCTTTATCCATGGTCTTCACTTAATATGGCAGACTATGTCACAAACACGAAAAAAGCAACGGGCAAAATAATCTTGTTTTATTTCTAATGTCTCCGCTTTCAGATTCATGGGAATTGTGCCCCCTGCCATGTGTCACAATACAGTGGCACTGAGGGAGGCGTGACCCGCTGTTTCCACCGGCTGAGATGTGGCTGTATAACCACGTTATGTAGTGTGAACGAAATATCACAACACGATCTCACTTACAGATACACATGACGTGATAGCAATGCCAGTTCCAGCTGCCCGAAGCTTCTTCCTCAGTGTCGCAGTGCGGTGCAGAGTATTGCAGTAACTCAGAGTGCTACACACTCACAGCCAATAGCGACGGAGTGACAGGCGTTCCATTCGGAGTCATTTTGCCCTCCAGACGCCGACTGTTTTGCTTCTCGGGGGATCATTCAGATGGAAACACCCTTTCCAAGTATCAAGATCCGACAAGGAGCGCTACAGATGTGATCGAAATCCTCTTGTGACAGATCTCCAGCTGTGCGTCCTCTGCCCCTTAGTCTGGGTGAAGCACTTGCGTTCAGTGTACAATTGTTTCACCCCGACGTCAATAAGCTTTAGTATTATTAATCTCCTCTTAAGTCTTCCGTGAGACCGCCTCTGTGGTCTAGTGGTCAGAGTTCCTGGCTACAGCTCCAGACGTCCGGGCTCGATTCCCGGCGCTACCAAATCTTTTCTGAGAAGTAGTGGGTCTGGAACGGGGTCCACTCAGCATCGTGATGATAATTGAGGAGCTATTTCAAGGAAATAGTGGCTACGGTCTAGAAATTCGAAATTAACGGCCGTGAGTATTCGCTGCGCTGACCACGCGACACCCTCTATCCGCAAAAGTTGCCATTAAACTTCGCCGAGAAGCGGCGGTCGCTCTGTCGGTATAGTTCGCTTGCGGACTAGAATCACGGAGTTTTTTTTTTTCATTCTTCCGTGTTCTTTTCTGGTCCTACATATTACCGAATGATATACTGAGGCCGAAGTTTAACACTGTATTCTATGAATGACATTCAACAGCACTCAATCGTAAACCGTTCCATTTATTCAGCGTTCTAACGTGCAGACCCATTGCCAACTAATTGCTGTAAAAATTGGCGACAGTACAACAGCCGTTATTAGGGAACAGTTCTGTGGACACACCGTTTCCCGGGAAACGAGAGAATACGCAATAATGGAAAATAAATTTTCTGTGATGTCCGTGCAGGGGCTATATAACGAGGACTAGCAGGTCAGTTGTGTTTGGTTGGAATACCTCCACCGTGACTCTGCGAGTCGTAGGAGGCGATGAAGAGGGAAATCTCAAATCTGAGACAATAAAATATGGTCACGAGTCTCAAGGGACTCGGCCCCGAGAAAGGCTACGCTGGCGAAGGCCAGCAGCATATATAAAAGACAGAAGCATTCTCTCGTCAGAGAGGACGCCCCACAAAACAAGACCGTAATTGTCAAACAGTAATAAATATCTGATACTGGGGCCCAGATAGGGATCGACAACAAGATTGACTGATTGACTGACTGACTGACTGTCAGTCGCAATGTGACTTTGGCTGAATAGTTTTCGAGTTTCGGTTAGAGTCAGGCTTCGTGCATTGAGATCAGTGGACTTGTCTGCAAATTCGTGTATTGAATTCAGTGCTGGAGGAGAGAGCAGTGGGGATTCAGAGGGATATTTTCAAGCTACAGAGAGTGAATTCAGTTCAATTCAATTTCGCTGATCGAAGTCGTTGTCTATTCAGAACTCCATAGACCATTAGGTGTAACTGTTAGACGAAACATCAATGTATTATTACGTGTGCCAGCAGCGCATTCGGCTCCTTCTCGATATACAAAAACCGTTCGGAACTCGAGGGGACAAAGTGAAAAATGAGTATCGTATCGAAGAAGGGGGCTGTCCCGGTGCCGGCATACCAAACACTTTGGACGAATAAACTTTCTACACCGAAAACAGAATACCAGACATTAGTGCAACAATACCCCGACGCGGGATTAAGGTGCATTAAGGTGCTGGGCGACAGTGAGAACGTGACAAGACACATCCCAGCCTCTGTAAGGGAAAGTACGGAATGGGCTGCCTTTGTAAATGCTGCGGAAGGAAAAGGAGCGAGCTACTGCTAAGGTATCCATGGAAAACCAGTTTTTAGTGCCCTGTACGGGACTTATACAGTAACTTTAGACGCGTTAAAGGCCGTGCTCAAGGCGAGCACCCCGGCAGACCAAATTATCTCACCATAAGCCACAGGGTAACAAGAACGTAGAAGGATGTTTTTTAAGAAGTACGGAGGTGGAAGAGGCGCGCCACCGACGAACCCCCCCCCCCC
>NW_019741305.1:418028-435004 GCF_002891405.2 Cryptotermes secundus | reverse complement strand
ACGAGCCCCCCCCCCACGCCCCCCCCCCCCCCCGAACTTCAAGGAAAGCGGCAGTGTAAAATAAAACATCTCCTTGACTTAAACTTTTCACCCAAGGAGGTCGTCACCATAAATTCTTCGTCCCCCTCGGGACAGCGGCATGGACACAGGCGCTTCCAATACCGAGGCCATTTCAAATGAGGACGCAGGTAGGACACCCCCAATAATCCTAACGTCTACCGCTGCCCTGATTCAGTTGCAAAAACACCTGAAAGTTTTGTCAAACATATGTTCGCGTTTCGTAGCACTAGAAACGGAACTGGAGTCATCACGAGAGGCGTGGCGAATTTCCAATCCACCAAATTCCACTTCGATGCCAATAACCTGTTCTATTACAGCCTCCTGTCGGTCACCCTCCGATGGAACAACAACCATAAACCCCCCTCTTCCTAATAACCTTGCCGAGGGCGGCAAAATCCCAAGAAATTTTCCGACTGCAAAGCCTCTGCCACATCGCAATAAGAGTGGAGCCATATAGAGCTCAGAACGGTCCTATGTGGTGCCTTTACTGACAGCATTTCGGCCACGTCTGGACAAACTGTAAGCAATCTCCCCGCTGCTTGTGCTGGGGAGGCGGTCACCTGCACAAGGAATGCCCCAAGAAAGGGAATACATCATCCATCCCAAGATGCTGCAACTGTCGGTTGGAGGTAGGAGAAAATCTCCAGCTGGTAGTTCAGGTCGGGGACAAGTCGGGAGCCCGGAGGAAGAGTAACACCCGCCATTAGAAGCCGTTACCAAGTAACTTTATGTGTGTTGTAGTTACAGCGATCTTTGGAGTGTGTAACTCAGACTGTCGTAGTTATATGTAGTTACGTTCTGTAGAGTCCCATAAATACAATTATCAAACCAAATCTTGCCTATTTCACGTATTCAAATCAAATTATTGGTACTCACACAATAGACTCCTCCAGGACTATGGCCTTATTGTGGAGAGGAGGTTTACGCACCCCAATGACCCAGATAGCTATGTTGGTGGGAGCGTCAAAGGGTAGAGGTCAGAAGAAGTGTGGTCCCTGATCCTCCAGGTTGAATGTTGGGAATGGGGCTAACGACATCACCCCGAAAAAATATACTGTTACGAAACCACGGAGGAGGCCAAGATCCGCACAGGGTTAGAAGAAGTCTCGCAGAATAGACACGATGCACACTATGCTCACCCGTTCGTGACCTATTATATAACGTTCTCTGATTTGCTGATACAGCAAACTGCAATCGCTTAATGTCGATATGAATCTGAAGATTAGCAATTTATACATGTATAGTTCAGAGACACTATTTAGTCTATCTCGAAATCTGTTTTGTTATTTAACCCTGTCTGTGAAGTGAAAATTTTCCTATTGTCCTTAGAAATTTCGCATTGAATAATTATGCTTTTGTAAAACTAGAAATCGTTGAATGGAAATTGATGTGTGGGAAGGGGGAACAAAGGGTCTCCAGCAGTCGTAACAACATATGACGAAATCACATAACTATAGAACATACATATTTCATTTCTTTTAATAGACGAATTCCAGTTTTATAACAGATATACTAGAACTTAACTTCCCTGTCCTGTAAACAGCCAAGTGCGAGGAAGCAGGTGAAGACCACAACATAAAACTCTGGGGATGTGATGACATATTGTCCGTTCAGGCTACCCCACATCTCGCCAGTTGCTGATAGGTATAAATCAGTGACAGAATGGTGATTAGCAAGGGAGAAACGAATATATTTGGGGAGAATGTTGGTCCAGTAACAATTTAATCACCGCCGAATTCACATGGATTCTCCCGAAAATGAACATGAGACTCCGAAGTCAACGCCTAGCAACAGAAATTATAAAATAACCTATTTTGATACATCAGTTGTTATGAACGCTATAAAATCAACGGCCATATAGCACTATTCAGGGAAAATACAAATGCATACAAAATTTTGTCTGAACACTTAACAGTAAGGAAAAAATTAGGATTCGGTAAGAGGATAATATTGAAGTGGTCTTAAAGACAGGTTGCGAGGGTATGGACTGGACAGGTACAGCCTACGCAACTCCACTCAAAGGGAAATTCTCAATAAATTACAGGAATTTAACCAGTTCGTTATGACCATTCTTAAGATATTTGCAATTCCGTCTCTTGAGGCCCACCTGAAATGGTTACACTCAACGGACGCCGTTCTACGACGCACGAATTCAAGAACAGAGTATAAATGACATCCGTGCAACGGCTCAGACCCTAACACATCGGTTCAGACAGACATACAGCAATACATGCAGATAGGCAACCTTCCCAAAAGCAGTTTCCTTGTTCAGGAGGACTGAAAATTTGTAAATCCTTCAGAAGGTTATGATCAGTTACACAAGTTTATGACGATGTTTTATTAAAACATGGCGATGGATAAAGTCCAGAAACACAATAATTATATTAATATATATCTTATTTAAAACCGTGTTTTAAATAAAAAGCAGGAATCTGGATGATGTATAGAAATACAATAATTAAATAAGATCGGTTTTAAGACCTAGAAGTTTATGACGATGGTACATTAATACAAATATTATGTTTCTGGACATTATCCATTGTCCTGTTTTATCTAGAAGGCCGTTTTTATTTTTAAAAGCAAAACTTTCTGAAGGGTGAATTCTATCTCCGTCTTCAGATGGAACCTACTCAGGTTGGCCCAGTTGACAGAGCTAGTCCCTATCCCTGGACCTAAGATCGGTTTTTATCGCAACAGTACCCACCCGTGTTGCAGGTATCAGCGACTTAATAAAACGGAATGTTTATTGTGCGTAATAAGACGTTGTTAATGTCCAGAATGAAAGGAATTACATGCGGAAAGAGAAATCTGAAGGAATTTCCCATCGTAATGTCAATCACGCCTGCCAAGTGAGCCACGGAAAGGGCTCCACAAGCCGGATATTGACAGAGTAACCTTCACACGTGGCCTGGGGAGACCATGCGCTGGTACCGTCGCTAGCGGACAACGACGAGTCCAGTGCATCAGCTCCTCTCCGTGTTAATCCCAACTTCACTGCGGTCTCTAAGCTCGTGTGAATTGTTCGTCTGTCACCGCAGTAAGCGAGATTCACGTCCTGACTTCAAATCTCGTCTCCGAGACCAATCGTTCTGGCTGATGTATTTTTGTGATTTTATTCACTCACTCGAAGTAGTACCAACCATTCTTCCCTTATCACTTTTAGTACTTATTTGTTTAGTAGGCAGTGCCATAGATCAGGCAGTCAGTCTCCGGTTTCCCACCGCTGCGGTCCGGGTTCGAAACCTGGTCAGGTCATGTGGGATTTTTGGTGGACAAAGTGGTACTGGGGCAGGTTTTCTCCGAGTACTTCGGTTTCCCCTGTCAATCTTTATTCCACCAACTGCTCCACAGTCACCATCATCTGTCATCAGAGGTTGGTACAATAGGCCAATATGGCCACAGTACAAAGTGGACTCCGTCTCACCCAACTAAGGATAATAAAACAAAATACTTTTAGTAATATTCTCATGTCCTTAAGGGTACATAACAAGGAGCAGTCTGCAGAGTCTTGAAACGGCAGTTAGAAAAGTAGGAGGTTGCTGTGAGATGGTCGCCAGCCTGCAGGGACCTGAGCCCGGGAGCAGAGGAACGTCTACTGTTGGAAGCCGTTGCCAAGCAGAGCAGTGAAGACCGTGACTGAGAACACTACTGTGATTGCAATAGTTATTTGTAAAGTGTAGTCGCAAGTTGTGTGTTTCAGTGTCCAATAATCCGGTTAGCAATCATAACACTGTTTATAGTCACAATCAGTCACATGAAAATACAGTAGTACATCAATTATCCGAATTGCTAATTAACCGAATCACTGTAACCAGGAATGCTCCTGTTAAACAAACATCATTGTTGGCCTTTTTCAAATGAAGTGTTTGAAAATATTAATTTCGTTAATTTTTCATATTTCACCTGGTTTTAACAGTTTTTAAATTTTTTATTATTATAATACAGTATAATAGAGTTATAAGAATGTTTTTCCGTGGGTAAGAATTTAATCCAATTATCCGAATTTTCGATTAGCCGATTCACCTTTGTCAGTAACTAATTCAGATAATTGGCGTTCTACGGCAACTAATTTCCTTTCCGTGCATTGAAACTGTGCTGCCCCGTGCAGTCACTCTGTAGTTCAACGTCACGAGATATCTCTGTACAGTGACATCAGATGATGACGTCACTTACTGTTACAGTAAGAGCCGACCGAAGGAGGGCAGCACAAGCCGGGTGTAGGTACAACAAACCCTCGTTAATCCATAGTAATTGGGGGAAGGGTCATCCGGATTAGGGAAGTAAAACGTAGCCTTAAAACAGACAAAAAAAAAACTTAGAATACACTAAGTGGAAAATGTAACGGCATAAGTATTCTTGGTGGGTAAAAATAAAAAAAAATTAATCACTGTAGAGGCTTTATTTAAGAAAGTAATAAAACAATTTATCTAAGATTTGAGGTTTTCACGGCGGTGACTATGAAGAAAGCAGTCTTCTGGGATGTGGCGTCGTGTAGATGTGGTGTTAACCGACGTTTCGGAGGAACGTATCGCCTCCATCTTGTTTAAACACAAGAGAAGGCTAACAGACGAAAGCAGACGAGCAACCTACAACCGCCATCAAAATGATCAAAATCCAAAACTTAAACAAGATGGAGGCGATACGTTCCTCCGAAACGTCGGTTAACACCACATCTACACGGCACCACATCCGACTAGGAAATGGGAGGATTGAAGTAGAAATTGTTGGTAGTTAGCACACTGAGAAATATACAAGGCAATGTAGCAACCAAGCGAAATGAATGGACCATAACATACTGCGTAAGTATAAGTTCGGGGAAGAAAAAATGGTGCTTGAACTGGAAGAAGCTGGCGGTATTATTAATGTGGTTCGTAACAGACCCTAGCGGCCAAAACCTTGACAGTACACGGACAGAAAAAGAAATTGTTTGTTGAGTTCTGACAAGGTAATCCTAGTCTGGAAATTTCCTTCAAGGTTTCTAAATGCATTGAGACATACAGTGGACTAGAGCAAGCACCTCGGCTGGGGTCCATGTCGCTGTGTTGAGCAAGCGTCATTCAATAATGACGTAGCACCGACGCTACTTTCTCTGGACAGCAGCATCTCATTTTGTAAGAGAGGCGCCTTTGTATACTACGTTCCTTAAATTGGAAAATTGTTTTGTAATAAATGTTGAGCAAATATCAAGCAGGTCTCTTAACAGCCCGTAATACGACTACATTATTGGTTCGATTCCCGGCAGAGGTAAGGTTTTTCTCTCCTCCACAAAGTCCAGACTGGCTCTGGCGCCCACACAGCCTCCTATCCAGTGGGCACTGAGGACGATTCTCCTTGTGGGTGAAGCGGCCGGTGCGTGAAGCCGATTGATCATCTCAATCTAGTGTCAAGGTCAAGGATGGTGGTGCTATACTCGCACTTCCGCTTCCCCATATGTCTTCATGATAACTATCCATCCATCCATCTTTACTCTTCTTGCTCCCACTTGGAGCGTAGGGCATCCGTGAAACGCTTCGTTTTACTTCGGTCTCTTAATCTTAAGTAGCCGGTAGGTCTCCTTTTGGACGAAGGATCAGCCCGTCGCAGGCCGCTACTTACACAAGCACAGAATAAAAGCAGACAAACATCCATGTATTGAGTGGGATTGGAACCCAGGGTCCCAGTGTTCGAGCGGTCGAAAACAGTTCATGCCTTACACATCGCCACCAATGTGATCGGCCTTCGTGAAAAAAAAAAGTGTTTAATTAATTAAGCACAGTGACAACTTTACCAATACATTAGCTCATAAATAATAAGGTAGACAACATGGAATAATCGCAGCGAAATTAAGTTCAGTTCAATGTGGAATGCCCGTATAAATAAGCGAAGTGTACGTTCCGTTCAGCTGGAACCCGTCATAGTAGTAAAGAAATTGGGTTCAATACTGAACAGTCGAAATTATAAATAAGTCGAATTCAATACGAAATATTCACACTGACAAATAGTTTCAGTTGAATCTGGAATATTAATCACACTACAAAACAAAATTAATTCCGTACAGAAAAGTGAACACGGATAAATACGTTCATTCCATTATAGAAATTTCAGCGATAAATGAGTTGTGTTCAGTATTGTTACGTGGAAGAGTGACTACAGACGGGGTTAGGATTGCCAGTTAGATATACTGAACACTTACAGATCGTAATTATAGCACTATGGCTATTTCACACACTCTGCAGTTCACTACAGCACGCACTAAAACTTCTCAGTCCTCTGTGTCTTTACCAGTCGTTGCGTGATCACGGCTTTCAGTGGCAGATATTCCTCTTACTCTGGGTCCGCATACTGTCCCCGTGACTCAACTACCAGCTTCAATGCAGCAGTCCTCTTAACTCACTCACTCACTCCACTCCACTGCACTACACTAACTCAACTCGGTCGGCCGAGCGATATAGCCTCGGAGAGGATCCATAGAAAACACCGCTTCCAATAGTACTTCCATTGTTGCCTCGTTGTTTGTTTCGCGATCATTGTCTAGCAACGGTTCTATATGCCACAATATGAAAATCTTCCGACATCGAATAAGTTCAGTTCAACATGTTCCAGCCATAAACAGGTTGGAATCCGTACGAATTTTAACTGTTTGCTTATCTTCAGTCTAAATGTTAGAGCCTGTTCTCGCACGAAGTAACATATGCACTTCAAACGAAGCCAAGTATCAGAAACAATCATCATTTAATGTGCAGTAGTTTATGTGCATTGTTCCGCTGTACAAGGAATGATGAAATTGTACGATAACACAAAATATTTGTTATAGAGTTTTGCCGTGTTACACAACCAACGCCTTTGCACAACTCCTTACTGTTTAAACATGGTGCCTTGCAATTTCCTAGGCCCTAAAACCCGACCTTTACAAGGTCAACTGCGGAGGTTACATACCCACGTGTTTTTCAACCAAGGTGTTATTGTATACTTGCCTGTGAACAGTTGGGACAACTTGCACTCGTAGTTATATAATTTTATTAGCAAAACATCTGTTTAGAAGTCTTCTTATTCGCTACATATTCTTTTCAAGTCCGACAAGTAATCGAATCATCAGCAGTCGCTGCATAAACAAATACATGTAATTTCATAATTCACGTGTTTCTCAAAATATAGGTCACGAACAGCCCACAGACTTGTGGCATCTGAAGGGAGCCGTGGAGCTAACAAATATTTTTGAAATGTAGTTGTTTGGAAATAAAACATAGGGGAAGATTCTGTCGGAAAAAACGTAGCTGCAGGAAGCGATTTTTTTAAGAATTTCTTCGTCTGTACAAGAACATTTTTTTATTACTATGAGTACAGAGAGACTGTGAAGTTACTATATTCTTTCTGCCACCGTACAGCCTGAAAGTACCTGCAACAATGTACAGAACTGCATTTTTGCTGAATGTACAGGAACATTTTATAGTCTGCTGTAAGCGTAGAGAGACTGTAAATCTATTTAAGTTCCTGCTGTCACCCTAAGCCTCATAGGGACTTGCAACATTGTGCAGAATTGAATTCTTATGAGTGTACAGGAACATTTAAGGGTTTACTTTACGCAAAGAGAGGTTGTAAAACTATTTAGGTACCTGCTGTCGCCATACAGTCTCACAGGAACTTGCAACAGTGTGCAGAATTGAGTTTTCACGACTGTACAGGATTATTTTAGAGTTTACTATACGCGAAGATAGGCTGTAAAATTTTTAAGCTCCTGCAGTCGCCCTACAGCCTGATAGGAACCTACAACATTGGTCAGTGCTGCACTTTTTATGGCTTCACATGAACAATCTACAGCTTACTGTAGGTGCAGAGAGATCGTTTGTGTCACTGTACAGCTAGATAGAGACCTGCAGCATTGTACAAAACTGCATTTTTCGTGACTGTACAGGAACATTCTGCAGCTTAACTATAGGTGTACAGAGGCTGTAAAGTTATTCACTTTTCTACTGTCACCGTACAGCCTGATAGGGACCTGCAACAATGTGCAGAACTGTGGTTTTCGCCCACCAGCGCTGATGAAGGCTCGCGTAAAAGTACGTGTTTACAGTGGGTATGACAACCGATGTCACCCTATTTCGATTCTTGCAACTGTTGAATGATTATGTAATTCTAAAGGCGTGTCCACATTATTCGTGCTCGTGATCGTGCTCGTGCTCGTCGGGAGACTCGTCTGGCTTTTACTTGTGCTCGTAAATATTCGTCCACACTACTTCAGTTGCTCGCCGGGCTTCGGCGCGTGAGGATCCGTATATTTACTCGTAGTGTGTATAGGCTGTAGTCGTATTTTAGTTTATTGGCTATAGTTTTTAAATTTAAAATTTAAAATTTGCTTGTCTCGTGACGTAATATCGACCACATTATTCGCGAGCATAGCGAGTCACACGAGCACGAAGTCTGTTCTCCATAATGCTGTACACGAAATTCGCAGTCTTATTGTTTTGCATATTATGAAGCTTGCTGAAGTTTGCTTTCAAGTATTTGTTTGTATTTGGTGAAATAAATGCAATTCAAACATCAGCAGCACTGATATCGAATTACCACAGAATGCTAGAAACGGTTTATGTGATAACATGGGGAAGGCCATGTACACGTATTATTTACTAGTAGAAAAAATACTTCGCTATGGAGTAACATGGCTTTGAATGGGAATTTCCGGGTAACTTTTGCTAAGTCGTAAGAAAAGAACCTGCCCTACTGATGCGAGCCACATACTGGTAGACACACGGACACCAATTCCACATTAGGCACTATTTTCTCTGTACTGTATAAAGAATGCCTAATAATGTTGGATGAGTCAACTTCTAACTGCATAGGCTAACAATACACTCAGAATACAGCTGCATGCACTTTTAATTTTTGAAGGATATTTGTCCTGAAGTTGATGCAATTCATATCGAAATATGTAACCAGATATTTCAAATTAAAGTAAATTATTACTCTATAGAGAAAAAGATTTCTGTCTTTACTTCTGGCATACCTGATGTTTAAAGAGACGAACTCAAGGCCTTTACGTACACACTGACATGCTCACGGCAACCTTGTAGCGATCAGGTCACGTCCGTTTCCTCCGCGAACGGGGCACTTCGTACCTCGGTAGGCAACCTTACGGAACAAAAGTTCCGTGTAAATATACCTGAATATCCCACCCTACTTACATGATATAGTTTGAGGTGCTCTGAGGTGGGACGAAGCTTCGTTTGTTATAGAGAAAAAGGAATTCGGCAATTTTCGGGCTGTTCAGCATGGCTTTGTAAATGTTTAATTTTGGAAGTTCGAAAATTTGTTTGAAGCGTTCTCATGCCTAATTTTCTCGGAAAATACGGCGGAATAATAATTGAATATAAAATATGCAGTTCTTTCTTCTCTATGAAGACTTTTTCGAAATAGTTTTAGCGCCAAATATATTTAGCAAGTTCCAATCGCAGGATCACTTGAAGGTCTCATGAAATGTGGTCACTGAAAATATGCGGTGTAGATAAAAGTGGATGGAAGGTAAAATTATTACTGTGTTTAACTAGTTAAGCACTGCGCCATGAAGGCGTATGGGGGAGTGGATGTATAGACCCACATTTTCTTGGCCTCGGTACTAGTTAGATGTGAGTGGTCAGCTTCATTCCCTGACCGCTTTATCCCTGGGGAAAGAGCCCCCGATACCCACTGAACAGAAGACTAGGTTGGCCCCACAACAGGTCTAGATGACATGGAGAAGTGAAGATTCTTGCCCCCACCGAGACTGCGGCCCACTGTAGCCAGTCCCTATGCAGACTGCGCTATCCCGGCTCTTAGATAATACTTCGTCAAATTCTCCGGTATGAAATTTGATGAAGACTCGTTCGGCGAGTCCTTAGTTCTTCGTCACAAGATTAAAGGCTCCGTATTTCGAATGCTTAAGTTAGGAGAATTTTAGGCATAGAATCGTGAACTGTTAGTACTTTGTTGCATTCAGGCAGATTATTATGTCTATTATGAGCATTAGTACCTATCATCATCTCAAATGCAATATATTTTCTAAAAGTAAATAAAACGAAGAAATTGTGAAGGAAGGTCCTGCGAAAATGATGGCCCAAGTTCGGATAGAGGTTATTCCTTCTTTTGGATAGGGAGAAAGACCATGTTTCCAAAATACCAATTATATGAATATAAGCAAAATAATCACAAAGTTTTCAACAGAAGTTAACGTCAAGTAATATCCTTATTCAAAGAAATTATTTTCAAGTCACAGTTCAAATTCGACTGTTTATCGAGTAGTTCTTTCAATAAACCCAGTTTCTTGTCTGCACTTCTCATGGGGTCCATGGTCCACTACTATCTTTCAGTACCAACCATCTGAGAATGAATGAAACACCAAGCCTAAATAAAATAAGGTTCCTATTTTCGGATGCTTCAAATTCGCAACAATGTTAAGTACCCCAAATTTGGCAATCCACCACTAATCTAAACATGACAGCGTGACAGGGAATTGAAGTTTTTGGAAGCGATAGAGACGCATGATATACTCGTTATAGTGTATATAACTAAGTTGATCTAAGCAACGGGCAAGTAAAGTCACGTATGGTTTCAAAACCTTAACTCTCTAAGCGAAATTATTACATAAAAATTGGCAGAAATCCTTGACGGAAAGGTCACATTGCTACTTCAACGTCCTGTCTACCGCTGCTGAGAAATGGACTGGGAGGGAGTGTAAGGTCCTGGCGGCCACAATCGCAGTGCTGCTCTTACTTCCTGAAGAAACACGCTATCCAAATATGGAGAAGATTTAACAGATGACCCGCTGAATTGCGAACGCGCGTAACAATGATTGTCTATTATCAGAGGTTCGCTATTGGTCCTGCGATTATCTTTGAAATAATAGACTCTGTGTGAAGTAATGTGCTTACGCCTTTTATCAGTGGACAACAGCGGCAATCATTTATGTAAAATTACAAAGAACAAGCTTAGAAATACTTCACTTGGGTTCATATTGCCGCCGAGAATCTTCAGCGGCTCGAACACTTGAACCGTTCCAACATAGGGGACCATATGGCGATGTTCTGTGACGATGATGATAATGATAGTTCTAGCTCAACGATCTCCTCCAGAAACCAATTAGACTGATGCTTCCGGGCAGAAGAGAAGTTCGCGAATTTTAAGCGCAGATTCCGTTAACGCAAAATTACACCCTTCTGCAGCGAAAGGGACCGATCAAATTGTTCCTACATATGATGATTGCTCTTGGATTAATGGTGAGTAGACGGTATAATCGTCTTCAGTTCCGGGTCACAAGGTTGTCAAAATTGATCATCCGTGTACCGAAAGTACTGTTCGATTTGGAAACACCATACGCTGTTGATTCAGGCCGGAGATAATCTACATTCTTACCGATGAAAATTCACAATATCAATACCGTGGCATGTTTGCTTAAAGCAAGAACTGTGGAGAGA
Organism: Cryptotermes secundus; assembly: GCF_002891405.2. NCBI lineage: Eukaryota > Metazoa > Arthropoda > Insecta > Blattodea > Kalotermitidae > Cryptotermes > Cryptotermes secundus. The sequence continues at coordinate 423,521 of NW_019741305.1, read as the reverse complement.
GAGAAAGAACCGTTGCCAGGGTAATGCCCGCGCACAACAACAATAGAGGAACTGTCACGATACGATTGTGAAGCGTACAGCCGTTTCTGTGGAGAGATTGGGTAAGCACATTTTTGCGACAAGTCAACGCCCAACAGTTGAAGTATTATTGTTAGGCGGTGTTTTCCGTTGGACTCGCCCCGGAGCTGTATAATGAGGAGCCCAATGGGGAACCTAGTTGGTGAGTTGAGTGCTGGCACTTCAGTGGTGGAGAAAAGAGTTAGGCTCTGAAGAGAAGAGCTTATGTGTGCTGTAGTACAGTGATATTTCGAGTGTATCAGTCAGTGAGACTCTTATAGTTCCTGTGTTAATTCCGTTGCCAGGAAATGGCTAGTGGAGACCATAATAGACTGAGGACACTAGTGTGTGTAACGGTGAACTGCAATGCGTGGGATTTGCGATAGGGCTATAGTTGTTTGTAGTACAACCTGTAAGAGGTCAATAAATCGAGTCACTAATCCAAACCCCGTCTATAGTCACATACGTATATGTGTATATATATACATATATATTAACTCCTTAGAGATTGAATGTATACTAAATAATATATAAGGCCGCGCCATAGCTCAAGCGGTTAGTCGCTGGCTTCCCACCGCGGCGGCCCGGGTTCGATCCCGGGTCTGGTCAAGTGGTTGACAAAGTGGCACTGGGGCGGTTTTTCTCCGAGTACTTCGGTTTCCCCTGCCAATCTTCATTCCACCAAATTCTCCATCATCATAATCACCCGTGACAGGTACAATAGGCCAATCAGTGGCCGCCGTGCCGATTGGACCCAGTTGGACTCCACCTCCCCCTAAACAAATTAAAAAAGAAATCCCCCTTCTTCCTTTGTGGAGAATCCGTACTCTTCCTCTGAGTCTCCGGATTCTTTCCTCATGCTTGGTCCTGATACAATTTCTCCTACCGACGCTTCTCTTGCGCCGGGCGATTCTTGGACGACCGGACATCTTTCTGCCGGTTTCTTTTTTTCTGCCGTGCTACTTTCGCACGGCGGCTCGTCCTTCTGCGGGCGACGGCCAATTTCTTCTGGGGTCCAAACGTTTTCCGTGTCGTATCCCTCAGTTCATGGCGGCGGCGTTCCGCAGCCATTTTTTGGTCCCTATGACTTTTCTTCTTCGGTTCTCCGACCGGCATCACTGTGGCGTCTTCTACGGGGACCTCTCGTTGTTCTGCCGCCTCAGGTTTCATGTCCGCTGAGGTTGGCTCTTCTTCTTCTGGATGTGCCTCCATTTCTTGGCAGGCCATAGTCTCCATGTCTCTTTCGGGTTTGGTTTCGGCCACCATCTCCTTATGGCTGGTGTCCATCAATTTCATCATTTCCTTCAGTTCTCTTCGCTCGGCCTGTCTGTAAGCCTCCAATCTGGACTGCAACTTAGCTTGGTTGGTTCTAATTTCTTCTTTGTCGGTTATTCTGTCGGCCTTTGCCTTCGCCAGCATTTCGATTATTCGCTGCATATCTTGCTTCTCCATTTTCTTTTTGGTAGGATAACAATCGATGTACTTCTGAATTCAATAATTCTTCCTAGATCGCGGCGTGTTTAAGTTCGTAGACACTTCTGACACCAAAATGTCAAGTGTTGGATGTATGTCACGCGACAAATAACTTCACGCCGTCTTGGATGTAGCGAATTTATTGAACATTCGCTCGTACAGTTTCAAAACTACTGCCATCGGCAGTATCACAATCACTTCTCCTGCTTCCATTCACTCCGGCGAATGCTAGACTGCAACTGACTGGTTACTCCCCCTCACTGACGAATATTCCTGTTATGTAGCTTCCGCACTGCCAACACAGAAAACAGTTACGTGATAGCTTTCATTATTGCGTGACGTCGTGTTTACCTATTGCCTAGCAACGGGCTCCTCTGTTGCGTGACGTCGTGTTTACAAAAGCATTGCAGGGCAACGCTGCGTAGCAACCAGCGCGCATCGGCTCAGCTCGGAACGGACAAACACCGCTTTTCTTACTGTTGCGTAACCTCGTTTCCACTTTTGCATAACTTTGCAACCGACCGTTTATCAAGGGTTTGTCTTCGTGGTAACTCGTTCCATCTCCCGTTGCTCAGCAACGGTTAGACATGTCAAATATATAAGAATTCAGTCCGTAACTCACAAGAAACATATCACATCTCCGCTACAAAGTGAAACCAGTTAATGCCGTATATTGTGAGAGCCTTATGGTACACGTACACGTGCATTCTGTGGGCAGAATGTAGGGTTCTGGTATGTTGAAGTATGTGATACATATAGTGATCACTGGGCTTTAAGGGTTTAAATTATAAAGAAATAATCAAATACAAATTCAAGTATGCCATTAAAATATGCGTCATTATATTACAATCTTCCAGGCATAACTGAATCTGCTAGGTCTTCTTCAGGGGACAAATTTATGTCTACTTCTCTTTTGTTAATTTCTTTGGGTGGGGAAGCCCGCATAATGAGAATGGACAGAGGAAACAGAATTACTAGGAGTAAACCTGCCCCAGTGTCACTCTGCCCACCACAAGTCGCACATGACCTGAACTGGTATCGAACCCGTACTGCAGCTATGGTAATCCGGCGACTAACGGCCTGAGCACTGCTTCGCATTCATGTTTACGTCACTCCACTGAAGTATACGTTGCCCCTCCTTGCCTCATCTCCTACCTGTTCTCAAGAATTTGCACATTTTTCAGCACCCCTGAATACGGAAACTTGTTCTCAGGAATGCAGTTTGTTTGTCTGCATGTGCGGCTCGCTGACATCTGGACGGCTGGACGCATCTTATTTGTATTTAGTACTTAAGAATATATCTATCTCAGGACGGCGCCCGGGGGAAATGAATGTTCCAACTCCAAAAAATACGGTCCCTACACAAACAAAAATACTCCATGGCCTGTAGCCCGCAAGCAAACTATACCGACCGAGCGACCGCCGCTTGTCGGCAAAGTTAGTGCCAACTTCAGCGGATAGAAGGTGTTCCGTGGTGAGCGCAGTAGATCCCCACGGCCGTTAATCGCGGTTTTCTAGACCGGAGCCACTGTTTTCTTGAAGTGGCTCCTCAATTATCCTCCCGAGGCTGAGTGGACCCCGTCCCAGATCCACTACTTCTCAGAAAATATGGTACCGCCGAGAATCGAACCCGGGACCTCTGCAGCCAAGAACCCTGAGCATTAGACCACATAGGTGTTCCCGGTCCCTACACATAGCCCTCAAAAACAAGATTTTCTCGAAAACGGCCATAACAATCTGGTTGAGTTCCATCGCCCACAATACGCATGCCTCAGCTTCAGGGACATAACTGCTGCGCGCGCCAGGTTCACGGATGCGTCTCGTCGCGTCGCTGTGTATTTGCCTCCCAACAGCACTCTACTCACCAACAACATATTGCGTTTTCAATGTATGACAGTCGAGGTCAGTCGTGTATGAGAGAGCATATATGCAACATTCTTCAGATCACAAAATATAGTCAAGGGTCTCGTAGGGCTCGGAACTGTGAACCAGTGTGCTGGCGAGGGCTACCAGTAATTTAATAGTTAGTTCTGCACCCACGTCTGTATTTTATTTTACGGTGCTTTCGGTGTGCAGCCCATTCACACCGTGTTCAGTGGTGTGCTGACTGGTGAAAGGATTTCGAAGGAAGAGAGACTGCCCTAATCGCGGTAACATATCGGCTAGGTCCTGAGGAAACATGAAAGATAGAAGTCAGGATGGTCAGTGTTTCAACTGAGACACAAGACGAGCACGTCCAAAATGCGAACCTAGACCGGTATTTCTACAAGAGTCTGTTTGCTCTACAACCCTTTGTTCGGCCCTAGTCGCTTTTCACTTTCCTAATCCTACATGCAGTCGGTTGGGCCACTTGGACGAGGGATCAGCCCGTCGCCAGGCCGCTACCTACACACAGAACAGCACAAACACAAAATAAACGCAAACAGATATCTATGCCTCGAGTGGGATTCGAATCCACGACCCCGTGTTCGAGCTGGAAAAGAAAGTTCATACCTTAGACTGAGCAACGACTCTAATCGGCTCATTTACGGGTGAACTTACGATATTTATAATAGTTATGCAAGTTTAAACGCATGCAGGGTTTTGGTGGGAAAGCCAGACGTAAAGAGACCACTAGGAAGAACTAAACGTAGGTGAGGGAATAATATTTGCTTAGATGTTAGAGAATAAGACAGGGTTTTATGGAATGGATTTATCTGGCTCAGGATACAGACCAGTGGCAGACGGTCGTCCACACGGCCGTGAACCTTCGGGTTCTGTTTAATTTTGGAAATTTTTTTGTGACAGCGAAATGACTCGGCTTCTCGGAGTCAGTTGGTTGGTTAGTTAGTTATTACACAGCTGGGCATCTTATTTGTCTGTAGCAAGCGTGAGAACAAATAACTTTACTTTCCATTTCTCTCTGCCATCTACAGATTATCATGCATTGCGTTGTTTTCTCTCCAAAATTTAGTCATTAAGCTCCATACATATGGGGTAATTTCCCCTTTTCTTTAACAGTCTGTGAATTTAAACTAAATATTTCTTAAAATAGTTTCATATTGTCACGTGTAGGGGAGACTGTAGACGGGGTTTGAATTGCTGACTCGATTTATTGACCGTTTATACACTCACGACTTAGAACTACAAGCAATTACAGTGCCACCGCTGATCTCCACAATTCACAAGTTACCACAGCACCCGCTAAGCTTTTTCCAGTCTGCTGTGTCTTCACCAGCCGTTCCTTGGCAACGGCTCCCAGCAGTGGGATTCCTCAGCTTCACGAGCTCAGGTCCCATCTTCACAGACTCCCGTCCTTGTCCTTTTCCTATAATATATCGATAGAACAACGCAGAAACTCTATTGTTAGCGGCCTCCGTAGTCTAGGGGTAACGTTCCCTCATCGTGACTCAAGGTACGCGGGTTCAAACCCGGCGGAGGTCGTGGAATTTTTAAGGGCGGAAAAATTCAGGGAACAAGTCCTCCGGGAGGGACTTTAAGCCGTGGGTCCCGTGTCGTAGATTTACGGCACGTAAAAAAACCTCATGCCTCTAGGAGGCCTCTGAGCTAAATTAGGCCAAAAAGTTTCCCGCCCAAATAGTTTCCAATGCCTCCGATAGATGGGGAAGTATTAGGTACCACTGCCAGAGGAGGGACGACCTCGCTGACAGAAAGGGACTAATTATTAGATACCACTGCCAAGTAGAGGGTAGAAACCTCGCTGACAGAAAGGGGCTGATTGCGAGCACCAGTACCGGTAGGGGATGGAGACGGTAGAAATTCAAAGGGGGATGTACAGTAGACTATCAGTCGCGGGGCATGGGGAAACCCACTCCCTCAATATTGAATCACTGAACTCTATTGTTGCATGCGTAGTCGTTGCAGAAGGAAGGTGTTTACCGAGCCGTTGCCCAGAAACGATCGTTGTTCACAGAGTCACCACTTAGCAACGGGTCTATAGGCCACAATATTACCCGCTACTTC
>NW_019741305.1:402331-417869 GCF_002891405.2 Cryptotermes secundus | reverse complement strand
GATGAACATATATTTTAGTTATTTTAGTATGAAGACGGCAAGGCATGCAGTGAAGTAGTTTAACGTAAATTAAAAAGCACCTGAAGATGGCACCTTTGTGCCGAAACATGTAGTGCGGGAGTGAAGAGTGAAGTGGATGAGTGTATGCACTGTAAGACGGCTGGAATAAATCATGGAGAAATATTATTCAATTATTTCTAGATTTCTTGTTTTAGGATTCTAGTTTACTTGGATATAAAAACAATCGAACTGTTGCAAGTTCTTTCATTTTCATGGCTTCGTCTCTTCCATAAGGTGGTATTTTTTTCATTGCTAGTGGGGTGGGACTAAGTCCCTTGTACTGCGGCCATTTCTGGCCTACCGTACCAGCCCCAGATGATAGGTGAGGGTGATTGTGGAGCAATTGGTGGAATGAAGATTGGCAGAGGAAACCGAAGTACTCGGAGAAAACCTGCCCCAGCGCTACTTTGTCCACCACAAATCCCACTTGATCAGACCCGGGTTCGAACCCGGGCCGCCGCGATGAGAAGCCAGTGACTAACCTCTTGAGCTATGGCTCGGTCTTCCACAAGGTGATAAGAGTGCGTACGGTGTCTCTCACTCGGCATGAGAGAGGCTGACTGGAAACTCGCAGCGCAGACCGCCCTATGTAAGTCACTGGGTACTGTGAGTAACCGTGCTTCCTTCTGCTCATGATGTGACGCTCGGACTACGGCAGCTTCACGTCACTCGAAACTCACGCCTGCCAAGAGGTTCGTGATATACGCTTCATCAACAACTTCTTGGACCACGCATAATTCGTGCTGCATTTTCTCGCACCGACACATTTTGTTCTTCTTCTATGTCCCCAAACTCATAAGGCTGACAACCTTACCGCCATCTGTGGACCGACAGTCTAGAAAATGTGGGAACCTCGACGTCTCACAACCCTATGGGCCTCCACGGCCTGTTACAGGGACAGCTTTATGACCTCGGCTGGAGGTCCGTTACATTTAACGTCCAGGCCCTTTCTCATTAGCAAAAATTTCGTCAAAATATTTTGTAGAGGGATGTAGGCCTCCGTGTATATTTGTGAATGAAAAATACACGACTTACATACAGTATATTGATACAGCAAATGTAATAAAAATATAAGCGGTATTTATTTCGACTTCTGCTCATCTTCACGAGTTTCATATTGTGATATGTGAACCGACTGCATAGAGAAGTGTCACTTCCTAGGTAACACATTGTCAAGAGAGTGGGTGACAAGTAGCGTTCATTACTAGTCAACAGCTAGCCATTTCTAGATAACGAATTGTCTGAGATAGCTGTATGAAAACGGTAGCGTCCATTGCAAGTCAACTCTAGGTACAAACGTAGTGCCGTTTTATGACAGCAATGACAATTAACTATTCTACAAAGTGTCCAATAAAACAGCTTCGTCTAAAGCCGCAACCCAGTAATTCTTTGTCACGAAAGCCCGGACACGTGACAATATTAAACACGATAATTTTTCACTGAGCTATAGTACCGACTCGTAAGAACGCCGTATTTCGATGGATGTATGATGGATGCATGATAAAACAACGCAACATTTCACATACCCACGCCAAACTATTGTCACGTGGTAAGTGTTACTATACAAGCGGCTTGGATTTGTAACTAGATTTATTGAACACTTACAGAACGTAACTGTTCAAGTCCCGATGAGGTCACTGGATTTTTTTTTCAGTTGACCTAATCCTTCCGGCCGCACTATGGCCTTGGGGTCGACTCAGCCTCTAACAGAAATGAGTACCAGGAATTAATGAAATAATTTTCCTGGGGAGTAAAGCGCGGCCGGCGCGTAAGGCTGACAACCTTACCGCCATCGTTGAGCCGATTGTCTAGATCAGGCATGTGAAACTCAACTTGTACAGAGGGCCACCTCAGCCCTATAAATAATAGTACAGGGCCGCACTTCAAAATAGAAATATACATTAGATTTTGATACAAAGAAATTTAACTCTATTTATTAGTTAGGAATAATTTCAATATAATTACCTAAAGTCACATATCTTACAGTTTTAAAAAGCAAGAGAATGCCATTTTTGACAAGTATCAAACAGCTTTTCAATATGTAAAAATAGAGATTACACAAGAAATTATGTTAGAAAAAGCAAAACATTGAATTTCCTGCAGCCTGCTAATTTATGTATGCGTGAGACTTCTTGTCTTCTGGTCTGTTGGAAAATTGTCTTTATCAAAAATATTTCTACTAAAATTTTAATATTGATTTTAATATCAATTAGCTCTAAAAGTTGAGGGGCCGCACTTTGTGGCTATGTGGGCCGCATGTTTGACACGGCTGGTCTAGATAATGTAGGACTCTCAACGTCTCACAACCCTATGGGCCTTCACGGCCTGTTACAGGGATAGTTTACTTTACTTTTACAGAATGTAACTACAAGTAAATACGACAGTCTCTCTGAGTTACACACTCCGACGATCATTGCAACTACAGCACACAGGAAGTCTTCTCAGTCTTCACTAGCCGTTGCTTGATAGCGACTTCCAACGGCGGACGTTCCCTTTCCTCTGGGTTCCCGAACTGTACCTGGCCTCAGCCACCAGCTTCTCAGTTCTCAAACCTGCAACTCTCGACTGACTCTACCAACAACTCAGAGTTACTTTATGACTGGCGGCTTACCGCCAATCAGTTCGTTTTGGCGCCAAGCCCCTTGAGACCCACGACCAGAACTACCAGTCCTTGTTATGTAACCCCGGCATGTACTGCACAGAAAACCTCTCTCCCATTATTGCGTGTTCTCTCTTTTCCGGGAAAACGTGCTCACAGAACTCTTCCCTAGCAAGGGCCGTCCTACTTTCGCCTGTTTACACAGCTGTTACTTGACAACGGGTCTGCATGTCACACTGTTATCAGACTCAGAGAATATAAACGATACGCTCGCTTGTTCGTGATATACGATATAAGTTACGTTCAGGTAACATGTTAACTTTCCTAAATTCGTTGCTATGGTAACCAGAAATCGGAAGTAACAATAATAAATCCCACGCTCACAAAATATTTATGTGTGCATCGAAGTATTGGTATAGTTTCATTTAACTTCAGAGTCTCAAGGAACAAAACAAACTCCGTGCAAAATAAGCACAAGGGACATACACTTTTGTACGAAAGGTATCCCGCCAAATGTCTGCGGACAAAGGAAGAACGCATAAACTTAAATGCGTCTGTAAATGAGGACGTAAAGAAAATAGATGAAGAAAATGAACTCGGTTTAAAATTGCAAATAATAAAACAGGTTAGACGAATACATTCGTCCGGACGAAACAAATATCCATGGACATTAACGACCGGGAATCCAAGATTATTCAATGAAATTAAAGATGACCACTGTGAAGGAACTTCTCTTTATTGGTGTATGAACTGCAAACATAAAGTACATATGATTACCCTTTTTTATGATTCTTTACGTAAAATGTGCACGGAAGTAATAAATAGAAACTACTCGTACCACTTAACTGGAGCCAGGTCAGCCTTGAGCGGCCCTGTAAACAGTATCATTATCCGACATTTGACCGGGTCTGAGCGATTTGGATTGTGCTTATGTTCTTGACGTATGAAATTATGATTTCCAGTTCTTTTCCATTGAAGTGGAGCAAAAAGATGAAGCGAAAGGTTTCTACATTCCAAGGGATTTCGCCTGAGGCACAAGCAGTTCTGCAGTTGAAGGACAAGCTACCCAGCAAGCAGCAGGCACTTTACAATAAAGCTGATCTGGTCTATTTATAAGTAAATAAAGTCAAATAATTCTGTTGAAATTTATTAACCGCAAACACTGCACCTCGAGCCGTATGGGAAGAACGTGACTTTCTCTTGCAGCCATTTTCTTCTGCTGCAGTAGCGAATGCCCGCTACCACTAACTGCTGCAGAGTAAGTTCAGATGTTAGGCCGCGCCATAGCTCAAGCGGTTAGTCGCTGGCTTCCCAAGGCGGCGGCCCGGATTCGATCTCGGGTCTCGTCAAGTGGGATTTGTGGTGGACAAAGTAGCGCTGGGGCAGGTTTCCTCCGAGTACTTCGGTTTGCCCTGCCAATCTTCATTCCACAAATTGCTCCACAATCACCCTCACCTATCATCAAGGGCTGGTACAATAGGCCAGAAGTGGCTGCAGTACAAGGGACTTAGTCCCACCCCACTAGCAATAAAAAAAAGTTCAGATGTTTCCACCATGCGCCCATGGATCCGACAGAATTTCGACATCTGGAGATTTCAATACCGACCACCAGAGTGAGACCAAGAGTCAGAGTCGCTTTACGACTGGCGGTTTACCGCCAATCAGATCGTCTGGGCGCCAAGCGACTTGAGATTGACGACCATAATTTTTTTTCCAACTGAAACACTTCGGTCTAGTCCTTATGCGACACCCTCTCTGATGACGTGTCTGTCGTTAAGAATTGTTGCTGGTCCTCGCCAGCGCAGTCATTATCAGGTCCGAGTCCCACGGGACTCATGGCCATATTTTACTATCTGAGATTCGAGACTCCCACAACCTTGAGGGCCAGTTATACTCACAGGCACTGGGTTCCATTTTCGCCGTCCCCTATAAGACTCGCAGGGCTACAGTGGAAGTACTCGAACCTACCTCCATACGGCCTTATGGGCTACCTCATTTCTTCACATCCATGTCGACATGGACAGGATAATAACATATTTATATTTTAGGTTTTCACAGCGCGGTCTACGAAGAACACTATTTGCTGTTACATGTCGCCGTGCAATCTGGTAGGAAAGTAATCAGTACTTTGGGAAGAATCTGCTACGTGGATCTCCACTCTTGTATCTGAAGACTGAGGTAAGAGTCACCTCCGAAACGTCCACGTTATAGTAAGTTTCAATGACTATCCGGCTTAATGAATTTTAATGAAATTCTGATCTCAAGATCTTGGGTCTAAGAAAGATGAAGTGGCAACATAATCGAGAAAATTACACAATAAGGAGTTTCACAATTTGTTCACTTTACCGAGTGATTACTTCGAGGAGAATCAGATAGGTAGGGTATATAGCACAAGTTGAAAAAGGGAGAATCTGACACAGAATTCTAGTGAAAACACCTCAAAGTAAGAACTAGTTTCAGATATCGATGGGTTGGCTTAATGAAGGGATAATATTAAAATATATCTAGAAGAAACGGACTGAATCATGACTACCACTAGTGAGCTCTCATGGAAATAATAATAAATCTTCGGGGAATTTTCTGAGTGTCTGAGGGGTGGGGGGACTGCCGTTTCTGAAGAAGGTCTGTTTCGAGTTGGTTCGATAGTTCAGAATAGTGACTGCAATGCTCCAGCCTACGCGGCCTTGCGTATCATCAGAAGTGTCCCACCGAAAATCGCGCCGTCTGGGAGTGCCCCATGACACTGACATCAACTTGGGCGACACGCGTCCAGGAGCTGACAGCTTCCAGCACAACAGCGTCTCAGAAAAACTTTTACCTCCATCTTCATCATACTGGAGTAAGGAAAGGGTGGAATATAGTTAGGAAAAGCGCCGGGAACGGGGCCCATCGCGATTTGATTCTTCCGAGGTTCTTCCGAATCGTCGGTAACCTGTCAGAATAAAAGGTGTTACATCGACGAAAACAGTAGGTTTTAAGGCAAAGGGGTGAATGGAAACTACAGAATCGCATTGTCGAAAGCAGTAAACGGAACCCATCACATATTGTGGTGTCCCACGGTAGAGACGCAAAGAAATCCTTGTGAATTCCACCGGACGGAGTTTCCCGCCTTCCTTTGTGCCTGTCTCGTTGTTTCAGTGTATAACCCGGTGCCCCTGAACTAACCGGCGCACGCGATATTACAGAACTTATGCTCTAATATTATTAGACACAAGGTGACTACACCGATGTACGTCACATGGGACCTTGACAGCTGCTGGAGTCCAGTGGGAGGTCGTGGATATCGCGTCTCTTCTTGGTACTGACCGGCAGTGGCTGCTCCAGCGTGTGCTTCCGTCCGATGCCTGAAGACAGCGCTAGTGTTCAAGTTTCGCGCGGTCTGCTCACCGAGTGGCCACGAACAGCGTCTGTAGAATTGCGAGCAGGTTTGCAGTCAAGAGCTGTAGAGAACACAGCTCTGCAATGGCCCTTTATTACAGTGACGAAGTCACAGATATAGCAAGCGGTGAGTAAGGACTTAAAATGACAGTTTAATTACTTTTTACATCAAATTTGCAGGCTTCACTCTTTCACCCTGAACATGGAGGCAGAGGTTCCTCTAAAATGTTAATGAACACCTAACTTCGCGTTCCAATTCCTTACCGTCTTTGTGCAACTTCGTCGATATGCTCGTATTAATGTTCACACGTCTTCGTTTCTTCTCATTATACAACACTAAATGTTTCGGTCTTTCAGGCAATTTTCAGGTGCATAATATGTTGGATTGAAGTAAACTGCAGCTGTGTTTTCATACAATTCTTTACATTTTGTTATAAGATGCTTCTAAAATATTTAAAGCCAACGTATCAACAAAACCTACACCAAAACACGTGCATAATAACGGCATATCATCTAAAAGTAACCTAAAATAAAATACTGGTTGAGACACTGTGCTACAAGCCGTAAGGTCACTGGTTAATTCCCGACAAAGTAATTTAATTTTTTATTGACCTAATAATTCAGTCGAGCTATGGCCCTGGGGTCGATCCAGCCTCTAACAGAACTGAGTACCAGGAATGTTCCTTGGGATTAAAGGGCGACCGGCCGGCGCGCAAGGCTGACCAATTCACCGCCATCTGTGAACCGACTGTCTGGATAATGCGAAAGCCTCAATGTCTCTCAAGCCTATGTGCCTTCACGGTTTGTTACACGGATGGCTTTTTTTTTATCAGTTAACGACACTGGCCTAGAGTTACCTCAAATTGAAAGCTGGATGTAACATCAACATGACAAGACATATTTTCGCAAAGATACTCAGATTTGTGGAATAGCAACATGTATCAAATGGGGCTACTTCTACGGGAATATTTTTTGGCAGAGTTCATGTACAGTGAAAACAGTGTTCCTCAGATATAACTAACTTCTCTCTTATTCCTCAAAACGCAACAGGTCATCAAAAGCCCCATTAGCTAGTTCACCAGTAAACAGCAGAGATACATTTCTTTCAGCCATAACTCGACCAATTATAAGAGACTGACACTCAGATACAAATTAACACTGAAGATCTAATGTTCCCACATTACCACCATACATCATATCTGCTCCCATGCACCAATTTCCCTTGTATCAGTATGCAGCCCCATTTTACTCTGTATCGTCTGAAATGAGAAGAAATATGACGAAGCCATTTTCAGCTCGCTGAACTCACATTGCACAGCTCTCCCCCATAATGCTTTGCACAGACCTTCATCCTTGAGTTGTGCGCGGCACCTAAGAAACGAGCAACTGCCACCCCTGCCTACAGTGTCCACAGGTTGCCACTCCATTGAGTCACTTGAATATCGTATAACTACATCACGATATCACTGAGCACATGTTTATACCCTACCCACATCGGATTTTTCTTTTTATTTGGGGGGGGGGGAGAAAAGGTAGAGACCGCAATGCCGCCTCACGGCCAACTCCACGATTACATTCACAGTTTCTTGTCTGGATATGATTTCGATATGCCAACTAGCCTTGGGCTTCTTTCTGTGTAGATAGCTCGAAATGAAATATATCGATTTCTGACCCGTATCCATGAGGACTGTATCTCGCGCCTCTTCTAGAGTCGGATGGTTCCTCTGAATACATTACCAGACTACACGATGTCAATTCCCGTAAGGCAGTACTTTGGGCCTTTGCTCCCCTTAACATGGAATCAAATGTTTCCTCCGAAACATAGCTAACTTTCCACCAAAATATATGGCATCACTACTTATAAGACAGCAAATATTCACCTTTTCTACCTTGAAAAAGGAGGCACATTCATACGAAACGTTAGTAAAAATCTGTTGGATTACACGTCGTCATATTCCGGAGGACTCTATTCTACACAGTTCCTAACGAGAAAACCACAAATCCCTTACAGGATACTAGATGACGTCAGTGAGGCACCCCTGAACCTCAGCTCATTACATGGGGCCCAAGATGCTCTTTGGTTGAGAGATTCTGCAAAATGGTTTTAATTTGGAAATACCAGTGCAGCGAGCTACAGATTGGGACTGGTCTTGGGGTGGGGCGGGGCGGTGGCCACGGCCGGTTCCTCTCCTACACCGAACCTCATCCTCGCGTGGTAAAACCCAGAGTAAAAAATGAGGCTGTGGCGTTATGACAGCCATTTCTGATTCGAGGATACGCTTCTGACAGCATTCTAGGTGTTCTTTGCAAAGTAAGAAGGAATGCCCTGACTGGAGGTAAGATATCTCTGTCTCTCCGTCCGTCATTTGATATGAACTCCCAACCGTCGAACTTGTCTTTAAATTCTAAATGGGGGCTTCCACTGAAATTTATCGGGCTTATCGAACTTCCTGGTATACTGGCAGACATTCTTCGAGAGGTCTGTGTCATAAACCGTTAATCAAATTTTGACAAAATTCTAAATTCTACATAGGCCGGACGGTAGCTGGCCATACTGTATTTTGCCATGTTGACCAATTACAAAGTCTACTTTATAATAAGTCAATGACCAATTATGTGACTTACTTCGGTAATTATTCTGCGCATTATTCGACTGTTGGCAGTAATATAATGTTGACAACATTTAACTAAATGTCTATTCTACTGTACTGTGCTTCTCCATGTATTGTGGCGTGACCTAATAAGCGAATTCGAGTTTTGATACTTCTTTGTTATTACTATGTGCCGAGCGTTCGGTGGTACTGCATTAACGCCATCTCGACTGCCTTCTTCAAAGAAACTTAATTATGGGCTTTCGGCCGCGCCATAGCTCAAGCGGTTAGTCGCTGGATTCCCACCGCGGCGGCCCGGGTTCTATCCCGGGTCTGGTCAAGTGGGATTTGTGGTGGACAAAGTGGCGTTGGGGCAGGTTTTCTCCGAATATTTCGGTTTCCCCTGCCAATCTTCATTCCACCAAATTCTCCATCATGATAATCACCCGGGGAAAGCTACAGTAGGGCAATCAGTGGTCGCAGTGCTGATGGGACTCCCCCAACTAAGCGAAAAAGCCATTAATGTGGTCAACTCATGAACCAGGCAGTGGCGCATCATATTGAACGAGATGAAATCAGTTCATGTGAATTTTACCAACCGAAAAGTAGGCTATATCTAAGTAAAAATCAACGGCAACCAAATACCTCATTCGAAGATGGCAAAGTACACGTATTTACGAATGACACTAGACGCTAAACTGCGATGGAAAGAGCACATGAAAATGAAAATACAAGAACTTAACATCAAACACAGAAAAGGGAAGTGGTTCTTGGGTAGGACGTCCCAGCTATCAACACAAAATAAAATACTAGTATACAACCAGGTCATAAAACCGGTCTGGACTTATGGAATACAGCTGTGGGGTTGTGCCAGTAAGAGTAGCATTCAAAGGATGCAGAGAGTCAGAAGAGAAATGCTCCTTAGTCATGGAGTAGTTGCATTGTTAGAACGCAAAAACAAACTCTATAACATTCACATAGAATACTTATATTACAGTTCCGTCAACAATGCAACTAATTTATTCCTTAGAATTTTAACTTTTTACAACATGTTTCGGCCCCAACCGGCCATCATTAGGTACTCCAACTCGCCATCTGAACATCTACTACAGCGAGGACAACACCATTTCGCTTAGTGGGTGATGGAGTCCAACTGGGTCCACTCGGCACATCGGCCACTCATTGGCCTATTGTATCTACCCGGGTGATTATGATGGTGGAGAATTTTGTGGAATGAAGATTGGCAGGGGAAACCGAAGTACTAGGAGAAAACTCGCCCCAGTGCCACTTTGCCCACCACAAATCTCACTTGACCAGATCCGGGCTTGAACCCGGGCCGCCGCGGTGGGAAGCCAGCGACTAACCGCTTGAGCTATGGCGCGGTCTCCAGGACAACAGCATCCGCTGGTGGAGTGAACAAAGTAACAGCAACAACAGGTCTGCACATTGAAGCAACAGGCCGCCGAAACAAAAACAAGGGCGGTGCAAATATATACTGTTTGCACAAGTGGATGACGCCCTACAGAGGTGTAGGAAGTGTATAAAATTTAAGAATAATAATTAAAATTAAAATTTTAAAATTTAATTTTAATTTTAAAAATTTTAATGGAATTTTAGTTAATTGCAATAGCAAGTGAGTCAGTGTACGGTGAATTGACTAGTGTTAGCTTGATCGTGACCGCAACATTAACATTGACAAATGCAGTTACACGTGAAATGTATGACCGTTATTGAATGCAGGTAAGAGTTTTGTCGAGTTAAAGTGTTTGATGATGGCGGGTTGGGTTCGAATATGTTGTAAAAAGTGAAAATTCTATAAAAGCTGTTGCATTGTTCAGGTAACTGTGATATAAATATTCTATTTGAATGTTTGGACTTATTAACTGGCGCTATTTCTGCTCCAGTTTCCCAAGTTTACGTTTAGAATATCTCGTTATTACTGACGGTAGGAGGCGAAAACAAAAGAACCTGGAGCGTTCTTCAGTCCCAGACTTGCATACCAAATTTCGCAAAACGCTATCATTGGTATCAAAATTTGAAAGATGTTAGATTCATTTAGTTAGGATGGTTACTTCATGAAACTGCTATTTTCCCTTGGCCTTTTGCACGCCGCTTGCAAATCAAACCGTCTCGGACTACTTACATTAAAACCTTCACGGCCGAATAAATCTGCTTCTTATTAATCAGTTAGCTACATTATCTGTGACACACATACGTCCAGCAACACAACGCACGCAGCCACATAAGAAAGACACAGTATATACACAATTAAAACATAAGGACTCCCATAGCGGATGAATGGCGTTACACACGAGTTTGATATACGACATGTAAGATGATAGATCTTAACAAGTTTTAATATATAAATTTTATTATTGAACAACGACGAACACACATTTCATATCATTTTATAAATGGACACTTGATGGCAGGCAGTGCAATGGTTTAACGTGATTAATACACCTGAGGATGGCAGAATGATGCCGAAACATGTAGTGTGAAGTGACAAGTGAAATTGTATGCACTAAAAGGCGGTTAATACGTACACATTATGGATCTGTGAATATGCTATTTCGTGCATAATGCCGGTATGCAAATAAAAGAACGAGATGTCATATTTTTTACACTTGCTATTGTTTCCTGGAAATCTATGGGTGTCTTTATGCAAAAGTACTTAGCCTCAAGCAGCCTTGACATTTCTGAGAGAGGAGATATCCAGGACTTCACAGTACATGAGTTAAAGAAAAGCAAAGAAACAAAACACAAGTTATATGGGTATAATTTTTAGAAATACCGCAAAGGTAATTCCTTAACTAACAGTTTATGAAATGTAATGAGTTTTATTGTTTTTAGTTAACGTTATTAATGTGCTGTGTTAAGATGCCAACTCGCAATGCCTTCTGGGTACTTCTAGCCAGCCAATACGGCAGCCAGAAAATACAAGTGTCCACCACGTTTTCACAAACGACTGTTTCGTTGCATTATTGGTGTCAACATTACGATATATTGGCATAACAATAGATCAGTTCTAACAACAGAGATTACTTATGAAATGTATGAGTAAAAAAAACAACATCGGCAGATGCTTCGGAAGAAAAGCAGTTGAGCGTTGACGTACATTTTTGGTCGCTTTCTATTCCAGTTACTAAAATCTGGCTAACATGTGTAAGGTTTCTGAGTCCTCTCTCCTGGGTTTTGGAGTTCATCAAGACGAGCCTTAAATATTCATTTCCTTTCTCGCAGTGGAAACGCTGCGCCTCCATACGAAACAAACTGCTTAATGTTATTTATTGGGGAAACATATCTGTCTATTCTAAG
Organism: Cryptotermes secundus; assembly: GCF_002891405.2. NCBI lineage: Eukaryota > Metazoa > Arthropoda > Insecta > Blattodea > Kalotermitidae > Cryptotermes > Cryptotermes secundus. The sequence continues at coordinate 405,923 of NW_019741305.1, read as the reverse complement.
AATTATCAGAAACACTTACAGTAAACCCTCGCTAATCCGGTTAAAGTTAGTCAAGTTATAGGATAATCCGGATCGAAATATGAAAAATGCCGTTCACAACTGAGTACACACTTTAAAGAGATACATTGACATTAAGGAAGGCAGATGATTCACTTGAGTTTATATGAGACAAACTCCGTCTTAAGTGCAACAATTTAATTGTAGTTCTTCCTTCTTTCCTTCCTCCACACTACATGTTTCGGCCCTAAATGGCCATCATCAGGTGTATATTCTTACGTAGCTGCTACACTGCCCGTAGTTTAAAATTTAAAACACTAGTCTTTTCAATTGTATGTATGTATAAAATTTTTGTTAACCTACACACGTCAATTTGATTTCCAAAATTGGCACTTTTTAAAACTTCAATTTCAAATTAAAATATCTTTAAACTTTCAGTTCTTTTCCAAATTTTAAAAATTAAAATTTCTCGGAGTACTCGCCCTATGTCTATAGTGCTGCAGCGGCCACTTCTTGTTTTATCGCTGTTCAGGTATTGTTCTGTGTTGGCTCTCTGCGCGTGTGCCGCTGCCTATCTTTAATACGTATTAAAGATAGACAGCGGTACACGCACACACACAATTGAAAAGTCTGGTGTTTTAAATTTTAAACTACGGGCAGTGTAGCAGCTACGTAAGAATATACACCTGATGATGGCCATTTAGGGCCGAAACATGTAGTGTGGAGGAAGGAAAGAAGGAAGAACTACAATTAAATTGTTGCACTTCAGACGGAGTTTGTCTCATATATTGTGTGAGTGTAACAGGATACTTAAATATAATATTGTAATCACTTGAGTTTCTTGAAGCCTGCATTATTACGTTTAAAAACAAGTACATTTTCTGAGTCTTCTATCGATGAATAAATGTATTGTGTTTTTATAACTTTAAATAAAGGCTCTACGGTAATATTTTTTTTATTTTCTTATATCAGCACTACTTATATCATTAAAATTTCCATTACTTGTTTCATAAATTTTCTTGTATCTTTTAGGGCTAAATTTTGCTTTGCTAATCCTGATTATCGCTTATTCCGGATGGCCTTTCCCTTCATACTTCCTCCGAACTAGTGAGGGCTTACTGCAATAAAATTCTGTAGATGAAATCCAGTAACTTTATTACTGTGACATGTTGTGCATGCAGTAAGCACTTTGCTTAAAGGGTCAAGGAGAGACATACCGGGTATCAGGCTCAGATTTTCTGCCGGACTCACGAGGAGGGAGGCTGATGCATGTCACTTACCTGGAACGAGAAAACACGCGTTAGACATGGGCCAGGTGAGGTAAGACATTGCTGGAATCCTACTGACTGACATTCCTTGCACTGCTTACTCCAATACTGCTTAAGTAAGCACATGCTGGTATACAAATATATTAACTTACACATCGACTACCGGCCGTGTTTTTACATCTGGCTTCAGGGTTACACGTGAGGAGAACTGAGGGGAAGTATAGAAAAATGTCGCGGGACAGTGGTTGCAGCTTCTTCACGACTAAAGCCGTCCCCATATGATGTATATTTTACAGGGATCAGTGGTCATTGTGGGGTATTGTTAGAAGCAGAATGGGACGAAAATTACTGTCGGCCTCAAGTAGAAAGGCTAGTCTCTGCCTACCATAAAGCAAATATTTTAGGCCTACAAATCTTCTTCCGGGATAAATTCGCAATATGGGCAAGTAAACGCAGATGTGTTGGGGAGGTATGGATTAATTTCGAGAACAAAATACTCGAGAGTACAGAAAGATTTATTCCACATAAAAAATGAGAAAAATGTTGATCTTGAATACTGCAATAAGGAAGTGAAAAAGTTGAAGTTAAAGGTTAGAAAAGCATATAACATAAGAATATTAGGAGAGCAGTACCGAGAACTGAACTGACTAGCAAAACAGCTGCTATTAGCCGAAGAAATGCACACAAGACATTTTAAGGTCTATACTAAAAAATTTAAGTAACTGCTGGACTGTGTTCGACAAGTACCTAAAAAGACGTAGAGGCAATAGAGCAAATATTTCTGCAATCAAAGATTGTAACGGACGGCTCATTAGTGATTCAATAGAAAAGGCCAACTCCCTTAATTTTTATTATTCTTCGATATGCAGCTCTGAGCGTAGCATCCCGCTAATACGGGGCGCTAACTCAGGGGAACCCTTCGCAAGTAGTACTAAAACCAGTAGGATAAAGTTAGCAACAATAAATAAAAACACATCAGTAGTGCCAGACAGCACTTCCAGCGAAATTCTAAAACTGGGTGGGGAAGCCATGATTCCAGACCTTGCGCGATTATTGGGCATAACAATTAATAATGTCACTATCCAAATGGATTTGAAAAAATGACATAATGTTTCCTATTTGCAACGGGGGTGACCGATCGCTGGTCTCAAATTACAGTCCCATTAGTTTCACCTCAGTGTTCTGCAAGCAAATGAAATGTTCTTCTTTTGGCTTATTTTGGACTTCACCCATCGTCTGGTATGTAAAAGACAAAACACCACGACGTTTCGGAGGCTAGATCTGTCTCCGTCACTGGTCGAGTGATTGAGACTAGCTCTTTCTAACGGGCCCAACTGAGTAGGTTTATCCTTCCCTATCCACCTGAAGACGGAGACAGATCCAGTCTCCGAAACTTCGTGGTCTTTTGTCTTTTAAATACCAGACGATGGGTGAAGTCCAAAATAAGCCAAAAGAAATACAGTATACACCATCGTCAGAATCCTTTTAAGTCAACCAAATGAAATGTTATTTCATTGTACCTGAGGAAAATATGGGATAAAGGGGATTGGTTATTCGAGGGTCAACATGGATTCAGGGCGGGATATATATGTGAATGTCAAGTAAACACGGGTTGCCAGAACCTTGCAGACTCACTGGACAACGGAGGTAGGATAGAAGCTATTACGTACAGTAGATTTTTCGAAGGCTCTCGGGTTAGTACCCATGATCGGCTGCTTACGAAAATTTAGGCCTCGGGAGTGGACGCGAAGGTAGTTGTATGGATAAGGGAATTCCTTTTGGGCCGTATGCAGAGAGCTAGAGAAGGAGGGCAATTGTCGGAGGAAGTCAGAGTAACGTCAGGGGTAACATAAGGCACAACAGATCACTGTGGTCGCCGTGCAAGGGCCAAGAAGGCCCACCCCTTGTACATTCATTCATTCATTCAACATAAGGAAGTGTACCGGGTCCACTACTGTTCCTTGTGTACGTAAATGATATTTGGAGAAATACAGTGCGTACAATCAAGTGCGCGCCGCGTCTGCAATTTGCCGTGAGTCATACCACCGCAGAACGGATGCAACTCCTCCCCGCGACTGCAGTGCTCCTACGCCGATGGTTGCATAATCGGAACCCGAGGTTGCATTAAACAGTCAGTCTTTGTCTTGCTGTGGAAGTGGAGTGGAATGTTTACAGCTGTCGACAGACGGTGGAAATGAAGTTCACTATTAAACAGCGTGTGTTTATTGTCGAAACTATTGCAAGGAAAAACATTTACAGAAAATTCGCACGTAGGTTTCGTCAGAAATATCCTGACTCGCCAGTTCCCACAAAGTCGTGTGTAAACA
>NW_019741305.1:394926-401810 GCF_002891405.2 Cryptotermes secundus | reverse complement strand
TCAGTAGAGGACTGTGGCCTCCCAGATCCCCAGATCTCAGTATTTCTGATTATTATCTTTGGGGCAACCTGAAGCAAAAAGTCTACAAAAATAATCCCCGCAGCATTGATAGTCTTCAAAATGAAATTACACGCGTAATTCATTCAATTACCGTCGACGAACTGCAGAGAGTGTCGCGTAATTTATTTGTGAGATGCGCGGCATGTTTGCAAGCAGAAGGAGGTCACTTTCAGCACCTGTTATAAACCACGGTAAGTTATCTTTTTACTGTATTCTTATAAATGTGTGCATGTAGAGCAACTGATGGACGGAGACTCAGCGACACCACTACACTCACGCTATCGGGGAACGGCACTGCAGTCGCGGGGAGGAGTTTCATCCGTTCTGCGGTGGTATGACTCACGGCAAATTGCAGCCGCGGCGCGCACTTGATTGTACGCACTGTATTTTATTACCACTGCCAAAGTAAAACCCCATTTTCAGTTAAAATAAATAATTCAATTCAATTGATGTTTATTTACGTGCAATAACTTAACAGCACAGTGGTCAGTTACAAAGTTAGCACGAGTAATTAAAACAAAATACAATTATGACAAATAAATATGTGAGCATAAATCTAAAGAAGACCTAAATATATACATACATTTATGAATTATTACGAGTGTCGCTAATACTATTAGCAACTAAATACTAAGAAAAGACAACTGGACGTGATAAAATTAATAACAAGTCAATAAATTAAAATCAATTACACAAGAAAATTAAAGTTAGCCGAGGTATACACATTTGTAGTTAATGAAAACACTAATCAAGTAACACCGTAAAAGGTTTGGTACATGCTTGTAAAATATGATTCAGAGAAACCGCTCCGTCTGCAAATATGTCGAGATCTTTACCCACCACGTTGGTAGCAAAGGCGCACCGAGAAGAGGGACAGTGTCTTTTTGAGGGACGAACGCTAAAATTAGAGAAGTCTCGAACATGGCAAGTAGGAACCCGAAGACTTAATAATAACAATAATAATAATAATAATAATAATAATAATAATAAAAACAGCTGTGTCTATAGACGAGGTTTGGGTTGGTAATCGGATTTGTTGGACTCTTAAACACAAATTTTGACTATAGTTTACAGATCACTATCACACAAACACTAGTGTTTTCAGTCACCGAATTCACTGCTTTGCTTTGTAACGTCTTCCAGCAGTGGACGTTCCTCTGCTCCCTGGCTCAGTTCCCCGCTGGCTGTCGGCCTTCACACACCAATCTCGTACTCTTCTGACTGCCATCTCAAGACCGTCTAGTAATGACTGTTGCTACTCGGCACCGATCGCACAGAAAACACCACTTCCAACAGTTACTCCACTGTTGCCTGTTCACGGCCACTAGCTAGAAAATCTGTTTCTCTGGCTCCACAGTTCGTGGTGTGAGAAAATATGAGACAATACGCACGCGAAGTGCTTATCTCCATTAGCGGAGTGTACCAAATCCACTGCGCATTTTGCTGAGAAAGGGTCAGGTCTACAAAACGTACAGACAACAAGCAACATTCAACTTTACATAATGATAAAAACATAATTTGTTCACAGTTCTACTGAACTAATCCTACTTCACGAGCGACTACAAGACAAATGTGGTTTGTGTAAGTGAAACCTAAAATTCGAAACAATATTCTACTGCCAAGCCTCTATTACAATGAGTTTAAAATTAGTTTCTGGACATTATCCATCGTCCTGTATTTATCTAAAATATCACTGTTTGTATTTCAAAACACAGCTTTTCGGAGACTGGATTCTGTCTTCGGAAATAGGAGTTAGCTCTATCGATTTGGCCCAACTGAGTTAAGTTTCACCTCAAGACGGAGACATCATCCAGTCTTGAAACACAAACAGGGCGGAGTTTTTAGGCAAAAGCAAGACGATGGATAATGTCCAGAAACATAAAATTTGGTTCAAGTATTATGTTCATTTTCTGTTTCTAAAACCGTCCTGTTTATTTTTTCAAAACACAACGATGGATAATGTCCAGAGTACCAATGTACCATCGTCACAAATTTTAGATCTTATTAACATATTTTTTTTCTAATACACCATTGTCAGTAACTTTTAGATCTAATTTAAAATTATTGTGTTCCTGCCTCGGAATATCAAGACATTGCCAAGCGAGAGGAACCCCATAGCTGTGGGTTTACGTTCAGACACTGAAACCTGCGGCTTCTCATTGACGTCACACGAGTTGCCCTTCACATGTCAGATGCATTTGCCGGCAGTTACACGGGCTACCCCCCACATTCTGGACTAATCCACGGCTATAAAACAAAATGTCGGATCTTCATGTGACATTAGATTCAGTTCGCGCCGAGAGCAGAGAAAATATATCTGGCCCTTAGACCACGTGTCCGAAGGTTGGAACCATCAGATGTGTCGAGATTCAAGGCTATGAACTTCATCTGCATTGCGAGAGGAAGCAAAAATCACGATGAAAGGAGATTGATGTCCTGGTTACTAACAGCCGATTGCTACCCTACGCCAACAGTTTTATATACGTCTTGCCAATGCCAATCGACTCTTCAACATATATATATAACCCCGGCTTGCAATAAATATCATGTGGTAATTATGTACTTCAGATCAGTTGTTAACTGTATAAACATTATATTCAGCATCCAGGAAATACCATTACCCGGCTCTTCATGATCGACCTTGCGACTTATAAATACCATACCCCGTGCATAGTTTATATAATTCTTAATGACAATCATTTCAGAAATTTTGTAGAGAACTACGCAATATAACCGCTTCGGATGAATTCTTTGTCCTGTACCCTTTCATCCGGTGTGCAAGAAATGGCATATTATTTCTTATCGATTCTTGGTCGTATAAACAGCATGTCTCGTGTAAAAGAAATACTTACTTATGGAGCTGAGACCTTCTTGAGGAAAAGCCAGATCAGCTGCTACACAATACCAAATTCCTTCTCATCCAAAAATGTTCTTATTACAATTACGTTATTTATATGGGAAATACAGATAAAAATTATCTTTCGTTCAGTTCTTTATTTCTTACCCAATTCACTGCACGAGCAGAAAGTGCCACCACTTAATTCTGAAAAACCCTTTATGTTATATATATCACATTACTTTGTCGAATAACCATCAAATTAAGCATTTAGGAATGGCACTACTTTCACGCAGTCAGTCCATGGCTGTATATTTATTACATCTGGCACGCACAAGTGCCGCTATCTGCTTAGTTTTATCGATATCTGACCGTGTAACCAGTTAATCTTGTGTGCGCAAGCAATTCCACTGCATAAATACATTTTTCAGTTCTTTTCCCTTATAACGGTTTCACTGGGTGTGCTAGAAATTCCACTGTCCAGTTATATCTAATTGATCCTTCATGATACAAATACCACGCTTGCCTCAGTAGCAATGCCACTGTTTAATTTCCATAAATAGATTCCTGGCTGCATGCCATCCGGTGTGAAAGAGATGCCTCTGTTTCATTAATATTGATCATGTCTTGAGCACATAACAATTCCATGCTCTGTGTAGGATATGCCGCTCTCTGATTACATCTTCTCCGATCATAACCATATAACCGTCATGTCCGGTGTTTAAGAAACGCCAAGTTTTATTTAGTTTCAGCATAACATCAGCTCCATGAATGACAACACCAATATAGGAAAGACAAGTCTCTCCTCTAAATCAAGTAATTTTAGGAAAAGCTTTAGGAAAGCGATAAATAAGACGAAATGAAAGTGTGGGAGAAGACATAGAAAATGTAGTGAAGTGAAGTGAAGTAAACTGTGGTGAGGATGTGAAGGGTACGTGAGTGTAGTGAAGTGGATTGAAAGGAAGGTCATGGTGAAATGTCAGTGCATCAGTTCATGACATAGCAAGATTATTTTCTATTAATATTACTTTATACAAATGTAGTTGTAATTGTATTTGCATTGTATGCATTGTGTGCAGTGTGTTCTTTATTGTTTGTGTAGTTTTGTGTGTTGTGTTTTATTTGAGCGTGGTGTGTTATTTGTGTGTTGTCTCTTATTTGTGTGGTGTGTCCTATTTTAGTACCACTGCCACCGGGTAAAAACCGAATTGCAGTTAAAATTATTATTATTATTATTATTATTATTATTATTGACACTCCTGTTCTACAACAGAAACCAAAAGGACGCCAAGACCGAAGAATATCTTGGGAGACATGGAATGAGCGTGTGAACTCGGAACAGAAAAAGAATTGGAAATGTTTATCACGTTTTAATGATCCGAAGAGGCTGGAAATGCGGCGCAGAACCTGGTGGAAGTTCTCTACTTAAATCCACAGCGCAATCCACAACAAAAACCTACGTCCAGTGCCTAATTTTTTATTGCTAGTGGGGTGGGACTAAGTCCCTTGTACTGCGGCCACTTCTGGCCTATTGTACCAGCCCCAGATGATAGGTGAGGGTGACTGTGGAGCAATTGGTGGAATGAAGATTGGCAGGGGAAACCGAAGTACTCGGAGAAACCCTGCCTCAGCACCACTTTGTCCACCACAAATCCCACTTGACCAGAACCGGGATCGAACCCGGGCCCCCGCGGTGAGAAACCAGCGACTAACCGCTTGAGCTATGGCGTGGCCATTACTTCTAGTGTCTAAGTCATGACTGGAAAACCCAGTAACGATAATTGCATATGAGATTTCCCGTGCGTACAGTGACACAATTCCCTTTACAAAGCGCGTTGGTTACTCCCCGAGATTATGAATTGGAGTGTCTGCCTAGTTCCAAAAATCAAATTTCAACCCCTCCCTCTGAATTACGGTTCTGACGTTGCTTTCTTGATCCTGCAACACTTAATATTGCAGGTTCGGTTCCAGATCACCGCATTAAAGCGAGTCACACGAATTTCTTAGTTTCCTAGTGCACATACAATTATGTTTATATTACACTGTAGTCTTCATTCATTCATCTGTAATCTGTCAAGACGACAGGTCCACAGTCTCTTCCAAAACAGTTCCTCCACTTGATGCGATCTAGAGCTTTCTCCTTCAAATGAAAATATCCTCTTCTGTCCCCAAGGTCATCCAGCATCTTCTTACGTCTTCTTCCTCGTCTTCTTGTCACTTCTATCCGCCCCTCTATCTTTCCTTCAATAACTTCTTTTAGAAGGCAGTTACCGCGTAAGATATGACCAATCCAATTAGCCTTCCGTTTTCTTATTTCGTGTAGGATATTCCTCTGCTCACTGACTCTAAATAACACTTCTTCATTTCTCACATAATCGGTCCAACTTATCTTCTCCATCCTTCTCTAACACCACATTTAGAAGCTTTCCAGGTGTTTCTGATCTACTGCCCTAAGTGTCCAAGTTTCAGCCCCATACAAAGCGATGCTCCAAACCTAACATTTCACTAGTTTCTTTCTCTAATTTAAGTCCAATTTGCTGGTAAAAAGATTCTTCTTCTTGCTAAATGCAGCTTTTGCCATGGCAATCCTAGATTTAATTTCACTGTAGTCTAATAAGTCTAAATGTCCAGATCCATGCATATACCTTAATTAAAAATATTTTATTGCTAAAAATGCCAACCATCATCTGAATTTTCAGCGAGTCGTAAACTCTTTTTTCTTGAAGGGTCTTGCCTCGATGTTGATGGCTGCTGACTGATCAGGGAGGTGTTTGCTGAAGGTTGGGGTGGCTGTGGCAGTTTCTTAAAATAAGACATCAATACAGTTTGCCGAATCAACTGACTCTTCCTTTCACGAAAGATTCCTCTGTACTATGTGATGCTGTCTGATAGCAATTTACTCACAACAGAACTTCTTTCAAAATTGGAGTCAGTTCTCTCAAACGCTGCCACTGCATTATCAACTAAGTTTCTGTAATATTCTAAATCCTTTGTTGTCGTTTCAATATAGATCATTTCATCAAAGATAACGGATCACAGATCACCATAACCGGTATAGTAATAATAATGAAAAGGTTCAAAATATTGCGAAAATTACCAAAATGTGACATAGAGACACGAGGTGAGCACATACTGTTGGGAAAATGGCGCCGATAGACTTGCATGACGCAGGTTGCCACAAAAAAAGTCGCAATATCTGCGGAGCTCTTCAAAACGAGGCATTCCTGTATAAAGTTTATATGAAGTTAATTTATTTTTCTTTGCAGCTCATTTCACGAGACTCTCATTAACTTAGGCCGATCATGGTGGCCTCACGATCTAAGGCATGAACCGTCTTCGCTCGCTCGAACGCTGGAATAGTGGGTTCGAATCCCTGTTGTGGCATGGATGTCTTTATTTATTTATTTATTCCCTTTGTCTTGTTCTGTGTGCAGGTAACGGCCTTGCGATGGGCTGATCCCCCGTCCAAGTCGTCCTACCAACTGTCTGCGATTAAGAAACTGAAGTGAAACGAAACGTTTCACGAGTCCCCTCTGCTCAAATGGGAGCAAGAGGAACAAAGGTAGGTCTCTCTCTCTCTCTCGCTCTCTCACTCTCTCTATATATATACTAAGGGCGTTCCGTATATAATGCCTCATATTATTTGAAATAAAACTACAACAGATACAGAAATCATAATAACGCAGTTAAATAGAGCAAGATTTCAGCTACTTACAGCTATTTTTCCACATAATCACCACCATTCGTTATGCACTTTTGCCATCGACGAACAAGAGCCTGTATGCCGCGCCCGTAAAAGTCTGCACCAGCAGAGGCTGGCCACTTTCTTACAGCTGCAATGACAGCATCGTTATCTGGAAAATGTTGCCCACGTAGTCCGTCTTTCATAGGCCCAAAGAGATGGAAGTCTGAAGGTGCTAAATCGGGGCTCTAAGGTGGATGTGGTAGGACAGTCCAGCCAAACTTCGCAATGTGCGCGGTGGTCGTC